>NC_141068.1:5802200-5944700 GCF_041138505.1 Cibotium barometz
TCGAGCTTGTTTCTTCCTTTCTATTTCTTTCTTTTTAATGTCCTCAACTTGGTGGTTGGACAGCTTTAAGTTGTTCATAGGAGACACATTCATAGAACTTCCTAAGTTTACTTCCATTTAGGAATCCTTCCATTTAGACTCCATCCCTAGGCAAAGAGCTCCTCCTAAAGTCAATTCATAGATTCTAAAAGGACCCATCCCTCTAAGCTTGAGGTTTCTTATAGAGTAGGGCCAAATCCTTTACCTTGAACCTCTTTTGTTTATATTTAAATTGAACCATCTTTTTCTTCTTTTCTTTTCAGCATACATGCCCATCAACAAGTGTAGACTAACCTCATCTAGTTTTTTAAGTGTTATAAGTCATTTAGGTAACTCATGGCAAGTCCATTTCATTTGTTTTGCTACTCTTAAAGTTGGGATCATGAATTCTATAGGGAGAATTATATCTAGTCTAAAGACTAAGTTCTGAGGTGTAGTTCATGTCGTCATTTTTTGTAGGCAATTCAATGCCCATACTATTGGTGGAAGATTTTTTTCCCAGTCTATCATTGAAGCTTCAACTATTTTCGAGAGCACTGCACCTAAGACTTTGTTTATGGTCCTAACTTGTTCATTTGTCTGCAGATAATAAGGGAAAGATTACAGTGGACAATCATAAATTCTTCTAAGAGAAAATCCACCACCTCATTTAAGAAATGAGTCCCTCAATCACTTATGAGTTCTAGGGGACATCCAAACTTCATGGGATGACGTCCTCATAGAGAAATGTTATATGTACATTATGTGTGCTATGTTATATACACATTATGTGTGTATATACTAGGAGGCTAACCCACATTAGGCTTGTGAGCATGGGAGCATGGGAACAAGCTCTAGTGGAGCATGGGTTAGGACTAACCTTAAGGTTTAAGGTTAGGGTCAGGCATCCAAGGGTCACACATGAGGAATGGAAAGTCAAGAGTCACTTGAGGGCCCTCCTATATAATAGGGGCATGGGGCACACTCAAGGGGGCTTGGAGGCTAGGAAGCTTGAGGCTTATGCTATGGTCTCTTGTGTAGAGGTCCATAACTACTCATCTACCATTTCACACTTTAGCTACATGCTATTGGATTGGAGTTATACCTCTTGATGGTATGGGACATCAAGGTAGAGGTATTATGTATTTCATTTATTATTCATGTGTGCATCCCTTGGGCTCGGGGGTGGTTGGGTGGTTGAGTTATGCCTGATTTATGCATGTTTATGCATAACAATTATCTAGAGAGATCTTAGGGTTTTAACAGTGGTATCAGAGCAATCTTTATTTAATTGTTGATTTTTTTTAGTAAATTTTAATATTTACTAATAAAATGTTATCTTTTGTTGATTTGTGTTGATGAATTACACGTGGATCATTGATATGGTGATTGAAACGTGTGTAACTACAATTCAATGGACGAATCGACGTTGCGGGAAAATTTCGTGAGTTAATGCTATTTTTTCTTATTTTTTATGGTTAAAATCAAGCATTAATGGATTTTTTTACAAAAATACCATAAAGTTTATGGTGGATATTTTTTTAGAATGGATTCCCTGAATTTCTAGAATTTTTACAAATTTTTTCCTAATTTTTTAGGAATTTTTTGAGCATTTTTTTGATTTAAAATGTATTTTTATACATTTTTTGCGGGTTTTTTCCGCGAGAATGCGATCAAATTTCTGTCAATTTGCTACTGAAATTCAGTAGGGGACAGCGTGTTGATGCATAAATTGCTCTCCCGTGTGCGTGGGGTCCTCTCCGCCTCTCAAATCTGATATTTCCTTCATTTTTTCGTGAAATTTCTCTTAAAAAGGAATTTTTTAAATTAAACATTAATCATAATTAATGTCTAATTATGATTATGAGTTTAATTAAAAATCTTAATCAAAGATTAAGTTAATCTCAAGCTAATCTCTCTGATTAAGAGAGAGAGAGAGAAGAGATTGGAGGAGAGGAGGAAAGGGAGGAGAGAGGGGAGAAGAGAGAAATTCATCTCTCTCTCACTCTCATTCGCGCAGGCGACGGGGAGGGGGGGGCGCTGCGCAGCAGCCGCCGGCGAAAAATGCCCCCCCCCCCCCCCCCTTAAAAAATCAAAGTTTATTATAAGCTAATAAAGCTTATTTTTTTTATTTTTTTTTTCATTTTAAAAAAATGAGTTTTTTATTAAAAAAAAGGCTTTTGAATTTATTTCAGAAAAAAGCTGCTGAAAATTTCAAAAAAATTTGGGATTTGAGGGAAAAAATCCCTGAAAATTTTTTGGAAATTTCTTATTGAAAATTTTTTGGCTTTTCATCTTCCGGAAAACCTTTGGCTTTCCGTTTTCCCGAAACCTTTTGGCTTTCCAAATTCCGGAAAAACTTTTGACTTTCCGAATTCCGGAAAAACTTTTGACCTTCCGTATTCCGGAAACCTTTGACCTTTCACATTCCGATTTTTTTTTTTTGTCTTTTTATTTTCCCAAAACTTTTGGCTTTCCGTATTCCAGGAAAACCGTTGGAATTCCGAAATTTTTTGACCGTTCGTTTTCTAAATGCGTTTGGGGTTGATTAAAAATTTCAAAAAATTCTTAAAAATTAGTGGAAAATTAGACAAAGGTTATTTTAAATTTCGAAAAAATATGGGGTTGGTGTTTCGCATGTGGCGGGCGCCCATGACCATTCAAATTCCTTTAAAAATATATTTTTTGACCCAGAAAATTAGAAAAATCCATTAAAATTGAAAATTTTCATTGGATTTGAGAATTGTCGGGCGGAATTGGAAATTTCGTGAACGATGGGGTTCTCAGGGGAAATTAGGAATATTCTAGATATTATATTTAGAAATCCTAAAAATTGATATTTTAAAATATCAATGGTATTTTGGCAAATTAAATTGCTAAAAATTTTCTGGAAAAATATAGGTTTGGAATGCCATGAGATAGGTTTGGTGGAATTCAAAATTATTATATTTTGAGGCCCTATAAATTAGGAAAAATTAGAAAAAAAATCATGATAAATTCTTTTTCTCGAGAATTTAATATTTTCGAGGGTTATTTAATGTTGAAGTACGTTTTCTCGTGCTGACATTAGATAGATGCGGATTATTCGCATATTATTAATATGATTATATCTCGTATTAATGGATATTTATGTTTGGATTAATTCTAAACGATGTATTCATGATTTTTTACCATTTTTTTAGCCATTCTTTTTGGACATGTTCCTTAATTTCTCTTGATGGCTATAATTTTCGTTCAAAGTGTGTTTCACCTTTGACACTTTTCCATGATAATCTATTTTGGGACTTATTAAAGTGTGGTTTGTGCTTATTTTCTTAAGCCTCTATCATGGGTCAGTTGATCGGTCTGTTTTGGTGGATTTTATTGGATGTTTTCCAAGTTTTATATGGACTCATCAGGTTCTGCCTAGTTCACTTGTGTCTAGGGGTTTTTTATTGAGTGCTACACACATGTGTTTCACTTTCTTACTTTGGAGTTTTATTTGAACAACACAACATTCATATACTCCGGATTGATGAGTTGGCCACCAATTTTAATGCTTCTTTTGGCATGATTTATGTCCATTAGATGGTATGCATTGATTTTTATGATCAACTATGTTATTTATGGATTGAAGAAGCTTCTATGCTTTTATCCTTGGTTTTATAAGGATCTTTTGATCTTTTGAATAATTACATGTGCTTTGAAGGTAGCACTTGCCTTCGTTTTTTTGCACATAATTTTGGAGTATATTTTTTACTCTTGTACATATTCCAACTCGGATACCTAGTTGCTTATATATCTAGGTGAGTTATTTTTCTATCCTAACTTTATTGTGTTTTGGGTAGTTATCATTAGAAAGGCGCCAATAATTCAATTTCTTTTCTAATGATGTACTCAGAAGGAGTTGAGTATGCCACCTCATCATAGCGTGAAGTCTAAGTCGTAAAGTGCCAAAAAGTGTGTGAATACAGCAAAAGATATGCAATCCATGACACAAAACGGCAAGTCGATGTAGTGAGCACATAGAGTGTCGGTCAAAAGAAGGGTAGAAATAGTAAGAATAATCCATAACTACATGTGAACTGTAAGATTCCTCCCTCCAGCTTTTGAGGTGTGCAGGTATAAGAACCTCCCTTTCTGATCTTATAATTATTCCCCTCTCTAAAATAAAAGAAAGATCATGTTTTACCCTGTTTTGGCCTGGAGAGAGAAAATGTCTAGAGGGAGGTAATTCAAAATTGAGGTATTTTTAGATATAAAAATCCTCCTAGTGTCTAAAATGGTTTCCCCTGAAACAAAAATTCAAAAAGAACTTTCCAATGTGCAATTGGAATTAATTGAAATAGGTAAAAAGGACCTTAGCCTAAGGGTCTAGATTTTCTGAAATTTTTGGATTATGGTTCCAATTAAGGTTCCTATAGACCAATAAGATTAATCCAAATGTAGGGAGGAGATAAATTGAACAAAAAAAAACCCCCAAAAATAAGTAAATGCTCACATAAGATGAAGAGTTGACTGAGTACAAGGTTTATTAGTTAAAAATTAAGAGATATTTAGAGGAAATGATGCATTTTTGACACCTCAGTGTGGGGATCTCCCCTCATGAAGGAGGCACCTATTTCACATGTGTGGAGGAGTTTGAAACTCAAAAATAATGAGACATTTTTATCTCTCCTGTCTCTTGTTTTTCAACTAGATCTAAAAAGTAAGCTAAACTGACCCAAAAATGGTCAAAAATTGACCAAACTAATCTGGAAAATTCTAGAATCAGTTTGCTTGGTTAGAGGCTCACTTTTTCCTATAAATAGAAGCCTCCCCCTTTGTAAAAGCTTAATGGTGTTTATGCACTGTTACTCTGCTCCTGCTCCTGTCGTCCTGAGCCATTTTCCTATAAATAAAAGCCTCCCCCTTTGTAAAAGCTTAATGGTGTTTATGCACTGTTACTCTGCACCTGTCCTGCCACTTATATTGAATTTTTAAATAATTCAATTGTTTTTGGCCTAATCCTCTCCAAAGTGAATTGGTGGCCACTCTTGCTTCAAACAAGAGTAGAACCCTCAATCCCTCAAGCCAAAGGAGAGCTTACAAGCTCTATATAAGTTAATTTTCTTACTTGTTTAATTTCAAATCTATGGTTTTCTTGATTTTTATGTTTTGCAGAGTAAATTGAACTAAATTCAAATGCTATGCCTTGATGAAAAGGCCACCCCCTTCTCTTCTTTACATTCCAGCCTTTCTTATTCCTAGAAAGATTAACTAAAAGATTAATTAAACTCTTCTTATTGTTTACTCTCTTGAATTTAGAAAATTATGTAGATTAGAGTTCTATGAATCTAATTTGGGTTAATTTAAGTCAATTAAAGAATGATAAAAACGAGAAATGGTCAGCCATACAAAGGAGGTTATGGCAAAATTTTCTAGAATTTTGTGGAAAAGAAAGATTGTTTTTGTTATTCCAAAAGAGTAATTCCCACCATTTTTGCATCTCAAAGAAATATTTTGATTACTCCATGTACATATTCACCTATGAATATGCATGGATATCACTGATATTAATTATTAAAATTGATTTTTATGTGATTTATTTTTTATTTCAAAAGTGTTATTCTCATTAAAATTGATTTTTATGCATAGAAAGATGCATAAAGGAATTATTTTTATTTCAAAAGTGTTATTCTCATTAAAATTGATTTTTATGCATAGAAAGATGCATAAATGAATTATTTTTATTTCAAAAGTGTTAATCTCATCAAAATTGATTTTTATGCATAGAAAGATGAATAAAGGATTTATTTTTATTTCAAAAGCTCATTAAATTTGATTTTTATGCATAGAAAGATGCATAAAGGAATTTTTTTTATTTCAAAAGTGTTATTCTCATTAAAATTAATTTTTATGCATAGAAAGATGCATAAAGAAATTATTTTTATTTCAAAAGTGTTATTCTCATTAAATTTGATTTTATGCATAGAAAGATGCATAAAGAAATTATTTTTATTTCAAAAGTGTTAATCTCATTAAATTTGATTTTATGCATAGAAAGATGCATAAAGGAATTTTTTATTTCAAAAGTGTTATTCTCATTAAAATTAAATTTTATGCATAAAAAGATGCATAAAGGATTATTTTTATTTCAAAAGTGTTATTCTCATTATTAAAATTGATTTTTATGCATAGAAAGATGCATAAAGGATTTATTTTTTATTTCAAAGGTGTTATTTTCATTAAATTTGATTTTTATGCATAAATAGATGCATAAAGAATTTTTATATCAAAATTAGAATTCTCTTAAATTCTATGTTTAAATTCTATGAATAGATTTGATGAGATGTGACGTGAATCAGATAGATGTGAATGAAAGGATGGATGAATGTGATGTGAATGGATGGATGGATGGATGTGATGTGAATAGAGGTGATGAGATGTGAGGTAAATAGATGTGATGTGAATCAGATAGATGTGAATGAATGGATGGATGGATGTGATGTGAATAGAGGTTATTGGATGTGAGGTGAATAGATGTGATGAGATGTGATGTCAATCAGATAGATGTGAATGAATGGATGGATGGATGTGATGTGAATAGAGGTGGTGAGATCTGAGGTGAATAGAGGTGATGAGATGTGATGTGAATCAGATAGATGTGAATGAATGGATGGATGGATGTGATGTGAATAGAGGTGATGAGATGTGATGTGAATAGATATGATGAGATGTGATGTGAATCAGATGGATGAGATGTGATGTGAATAGATGTGATGAGATGTGATGTGAATTAGATGGATGTGAATGAATGGATGGATGGATGTGAATGAATGGATGGATGGATGGATGTGATGTGAATTAGATGGATGTGAATGAATGGATGGATGGATGTGATGTGAATAGAGGTGATGAGATGTGAGGTGAATAGATGTGATGAGATGTGATGTTAATGAATGGATGGATGGATGTGATGTGAATAGAGGTGATGAGATGTGAGGTGAATAGATGTGATGAGATGTGATGTGAATCAGATAGATGTGAATGAATGGATGAGATATCATGTCATGTGAATTAGGATGTAAATGAATGATATGGGATGTGAGTGGATGTATGTGAAAGAATGGATGTGAATGTGTATGTAAAGAATGGATGTGAATGAGTATGTGAGAGAATGGATGTGGATGTATGTGAAACAATGGATATAGATGTGTATGAGATGTGATGTGAATCAGATAGATGTGAATGAATGGATGAGATGTGATGTCTGTGAAAGAATGTGATATGATGTAAAGAGATGTGATGTGACATGAATATATGTGGATGTGAAGTGATAGATATGAATGTATGGATATATGTGAGAAGTCGTACATGTGAACGATTGGATGGATGTGGATGAATGAGATGAGATGTGTATGAATGAGATATGATGTGGATAGAACAGATGTGATATAATGTGGATAGAATGGATGTGATATAATGTGGATAGAATGTATTTGATGGGATGGTTATGAGAATGTATGTGGTGGATATGAACGAATGAATGTGATGGATATGAATGAATGTGATGTGATGTAAATGGAGATAGATGTGATGTGTGATGTGAACGAACATGATGTGATGAGATGTGGATATGGGTAGATGCGAGTGGATGAGATCTGATGCTGCGGATAAATAAGAAAAGATCTGATGAGATGAGAATGGGAATACATATGAAATAAATGAGAATTTATGTGGAACAATATGGAAAGACGAGAGTTCGTTATAGAAACTGTATTTATGACATGTTTTGAAATGACTAATTTATGTCAAGAATGCTGGGGAAGCATTTTGACCGTCTTGTGCATGAGGTCGTGGAGACCTAATCTGATAAAGTTGCAACAGCTGACGGAGAGTCAATGGAGGACGTCTCGCATAGCAAGTGGGCCAAGGTCTTGACCAGCCTCAGTTCGATTTAAATGGTGAGCTTCCAGTACGGTGGATGAGGGACCAAGGAAGCGGCCTATGAGTGAAGCACTAGGTGACCTGCGAAGGATCCTAGAGGGTGCTGACCATATGGTGCTTGGGCTTTGGATCGCCGAAGATACCCACACGTGCATCGGGGGAAGATATTGGAACAAGGAGTAAGTTGTTTTCTGAATTCAGCCATGGATCTGGTTGATTGACCTTGCTGGTCCTCAATGGATGAGTCCATGGTTCTTTTATATGGATCTTGCTGATCTTCAACAGGGATTCCATTTTGATTTTTTAAGTGAATATTATCTATTACAATGAGCTAGGAACTATCCAAAAGGCCCCTGAGTGGACAAGTGGTGAGCGTTCTGGTTGCTAATGATGCCATAGGTACACCGATGAAGAAAAAATTAGAAATTAGGATTCAACTAGATATTTTGGAGGTTTATTATCAGTGATACTATAGTTTCATTAAAAGATTGTTTTAAAGACAGCTGAATTTGTGAAAAAGGCAATTTCTTATTGGGTGTGTAAGTGGTGTGACTAGTTCTAAGTTTGCATGAATATCCAGCTAGGGGGCCTGGGAATTCTTTTCCCTGGTACCTGGGACAAAACTTAACCAAATTGTTAATTGGATCTCATCACTACAGTGGGCGGTTGGCTGACCCACATGATTAGATGAAGTTAGGCTGGACTGATGGATCCCTAAAATGAGACTCAATTTTGTTATGGTACGATAGATGAAGTAAATCTCGGATAAAAATTGTTCTATGGAAAAGAATCAACGGTTGTGCCTCTCAATGAGAAAAAAAGTGTTCGTCTTTATGATCCAAGTGCAGTCTTTTCCTTGATCTGACTATGGGACTTACGAGTTCGGTCAGATCAGTTCAGTTAGTTAAGGCTTTTGACTACGTTAGAGTAAAATTATCCTGGAAGAAAAGAATCAATATTTGTGCCTCTCTATTAGGAAAAAAGCGTTGGTGTTTATGATCCAAGTGCAGTCTTTTCCTTGATCTGACTATGGGACTTACGAGTTCGATCAGATCAATTTAGTTACTTAAGGCTTTTGACTACGTTAGAGTAAAATTATCCTAGAGGAATCGCCTGTGCTTTCCGGGCGAGGGAAGTTTTTCCGGGTTCAATTTTGGAAGAACCGATGAATTAGTCTCTTGTCCAGATATCCATGGGCGAGGCCCCGAGTGAGGGACCCTGCCCTGCGCAAGAAGTGCTACTTCCGCTTGCTAGCACCCTTGAATTCGTTGCACGGTGGGGATAGGGATCTTTCAGCTCTAGTATCAAAGCGAATTGGCTAATGTGGATCAATCAAGAAGCCAAAAATGTCAAAAATTTATGAAGTAGCAGTAAAAGGTTTTAATTGTGTGATGAAACTCATACAAATTGATATTCAGACTGAAATTCATAAGTTAGTAATTGGGTCTTTAGATGGAAGTACCGCAATTGCATGGAATCCCTGACTTGCTGGAGGCCTAGACATGATGGTATTTACCTTATAATTCTAAGGACCGTGATTACCCGTATATACCGAGGGCAGCTCTTTACTGGCAGTATATATGAGTAAATCTAAGGCCTTGAAATTATAAACATAAATGCTATCCAGATGATGAAATCGAATGTGATTGATATGATTTTAAAATTTTGGTTGAGAACTGATGAATTGATTTGGATTTTGATTGAAAAATGATGATTCCTGAATATTCAAAGAAAAGTGATAAGCTGAGCAAAACCACAATGAGGATGAATGGGATGAGTCCCTGTGATGATGTTTGTAACTAGAATGACGTTAATGACTTCAGCAAATCACTATGAGATTAGTGGATTATGCTGATTGATCTACTGTTAACACTTGACCCAGTGGATCAAGTTAAGGGATGTCAAATCAAAGATCTGTATAATTGAAATTCCCATGGAGGACTGTTCAAATGGAAATTTCGATCTAATGGACCATTATTGTGTTAAAGATATGAATGATATGATCTAAAAGAATTGTTATCTGATGATGAGTTCTATATAAGGGATCTTTACCCCATGATTCTGTTGGGTTCACCAGACTATAAGGAACCCCAGAATCAGTTGGATCTTAAGGGAAAGAGTTGTCCACCACTAGTTGCGAGATGAAGACATCTTGCGTTTTTTAAGTGGGGTAGGATGTAAGATTCCTCCCTCTATCTTATGAGATATGCAGGCATAAGAACCTCCCCTTCTGATCTTATAATTATTCCCCTCTCTGAAATAAAAGAAAGATCCTGTTTTACCCTGGAGAGAGAAAATGTCTAGAGGGAGGTAATTCAAAATTGAGGTATTTTTTGATATAAAAATCCTCCTAGTGTCCAAAATGGTTTCCCCTGAAACAAAAATTCAAAAAGAGCTTTCCAATGTGCAATTGGAATTAATTGAAAATAGGTAAAAGGACCTTAGCCTAAGGGTCCAGATTTTTTGAAATTTTTGGATTATGGTCCAATTAAGGTTCCTATGGACCAATTAGATTAATCCAAATGTAGGGAGGAGATAAATTGAAGAATAAAAGAAAAAATCCCAAAAATGAGTAAATGCTCACATAAGATGAAGAGTTGATTGAGTACAAGATTTATTAGTTAAAAATTCAAAGATATTTAAAGAAAATGATGCATTTTTGACACCTCAGTGTGGGGATCTCCCCTCATGAAGGAGGCGCCTATTTCACATGTGTGGAGGAGTTTTAAACTCAAAAATAATGAGACATTTTCATCTCTCCTGTTTTACAACTAGATCCAAAAAGTGAGCTAAACTGACCCAAAAATGGTCAAAAATTGACCAAACTGATTTGGAAAATTCTAGAATCAGTTTGCTTGGTTAGAGGCTCACTTTTTCCTATAAATAGAAGCCTCCCCCTTTGTAAAAGCTTAATAGTGTTTATGCACTGTTACTCTGCTCCTGTCCTGAGAGCCATTGAATTTTTAAATAATTCAATTATTTTTGCCCTAATCCTCTCCAAAGTGAATTGGTGGCCACTCTTGCTTCAAACAATAGTAGAACCCTCAATCCCTCAAGCCAAAGGAGAGCTTACAAGCTCTATGTAAATTAATTTTCTTACTTGTTTAATTTTAAATCTATGGTTTTCTTGATTTTTATGTTTTGTAGTAAATTGGATTAAATTCAAATGCTATGCCTTGATGAAAAGGCCACCCCCTTCTCTTCTTTACATTCCAGCCTTTCTTAATCCTAGAAATATTAACTAAAGGATTAAATAAACTCTTCTTATTGTTTACTCTCTTGAATTTAGAAAATTGTGTAGATTAGAGTTCTATGAATCTAATTTGGGTTAATTTAAGTCAATGAAAGAATGATAAAAATGAGAAATGGTCATCCATACAAAGGAGGTTATGGCAAAATTTTTTAGAATTTTGTGGAAAAGAAAGATTATTTTTATGTTATTCCAAAAGAGTAATTCCCACCATTTTTGCATCTCAAAGAAATATTTTGATAACTCCATGTACATATTCACCTATGAATATGCATGGATATCACTGATATTAATTATTAAAATTGATTTTTATGCGATTTATTTTGTATTTCAAAAGTGTTATTCTCATTAAAATTGATTTTTATGCATAGAAAGATGCATCAAGGAATTATTTTTATTTCAAAAGTGTTATTCTCATTAAAATTGATTTTTATGCATAGAAAGATGCATAAAGGAATTATTTTTATTTCAAAAGTGTTAATCTCATTATAATTGATTTTTATGCATAGAAAGAAGCATAAAGGATTTATTTTGATTTCAAAAGTGTTATTCTCAATAAAATTGATTTTTATGCATAGAAAGATGCATAAAGGAATTATTTTTATTTCAAAAGTGTTATTCTCATTCAAATTAATTTTTATGCATAGAAAGATGCATAAAGGAATTATTTTTATTTCAAAAGTGTTATTCTCATTAAATTTGATTTTATGCAGAGAAAAATGTATAAAGGAATCATTTTTATTTCAAAAGTGTTAATCTCATTAAATTTGATTTTATGCATAGAAAGATGCATAAAGGAATCATTTTTATTTCAAAGGTGTTATTCTCATTAAAATTGATTTTTATGCATAGAAAGATGCATAAAGGAATTATTTTTATTTCAAAAGTGTTATTCTCATTAAAATTGATTTTTATGCATAGAAAGATGCATAAAGGATTTATTTTTATTTCAAAAGTGTTATTCTCATTAAAATTGATTTTTATGCATAGAAAGATGCATAAAGGATTTATTTTTTATTTCAAAAGTGTTATTCTCATTAAATTTGATTTTTATGCATAGACAGATGCATAAAGAATTTTTATATCAAAATTAGAATTCTCTTAAATTCTATGTTTAAATTCTATGAATAGATGTGATGAGATGTGATGTGAATCAGATAGATGTGAATGAATGGATGGATGGATGTGATGTGAATAGAGGTGATGAGATGTGATGTGAATCAGATAGATGTGAATGAATGGATGGATGGATGCGATGTGAATAGAGGTGATGAGATGTGAGGTGAATAGATGTGATGTGAATAGAGGTGATGAGATGTGAGGTGAATAGATGTGATGTGCATCAGATAGATGTGAATGAATGGATGGATGGATGTGATGTGAATAGAGGTGATGAGATGTGAGGTGAATAGATGTGATGAGATGTGATTTGAATCAGATAGATATGAATGAATGGATGGATGGATGTGATGTGAATAGAGGTGATGAGATGTGAGGTGAATGAATGGATGGATGGATGTGATGTGAATAGAGGTGATGAGATGTGAGGTGAATAGATGTGATGTGAATCAGATAGATGTGAATGAATGGATGGATGGATGTGATGTGAATAGAGGTGATGAGATGTGAGGTGAATAGATGTGATGAGCTGTGATGTGAATCAGATGGATGTGAATGATTGGATGGATGGATGTGATGTGAATAGAGGTGATGAGATGTGAGGTGAATAGATGTGATGAGATGTGATGTGAATCAGATGGATGTGAATGGATGGATGGATGGATGTGACATGAATAGAGGTGATGAGATGTGAGGTGAATAGATGTGATATGAATCAGATGGATGTGAATAAATGGATGGATGGATGTGATGTGAATAGAGGTGATTAGATGTGAGGTGAATAGATGTGATGAGATGTGATGTGAATTAGATAGATGTGAATGAATGGATGAGATGTCATGTCATGTGAATCAGGATGTAAATGAATGATATGGGATGTGAGTGGATGTATGTGAAAGAATGGATGTGAATGTGTATGTAAAGAATGGATGTGAATGAGTATGTGAGAGAATGGATGTGGATGTATGTGAAATAAAGGATATAGATGTGTATGTGGAAGACTGTGATATGATGTAAAGAGATGTGATGTGACATGAATATATGTGGATGTTAAGTGAAAGATATGAATGTATGGATATATGTGAGAAGTCGTAAATGTGAACGATTGGATAGATGTGGATGAATGAGATGAGATGTGTATGAATGAGATATGATGTGGATAGAACTGATGTGATATAATGTGGATAGAATGTATTTGATGGGATGGTTATGAGAATGTATTTGGTGGATATGAATGAATGAATGTGATGGATATGAATGAATGTGATGTGATGTAAATGGAGATAGATGTGATGTGTGATGTGAACGAATATGATGTGATGAGATGTGGATATGGGTCGATGCGAATGGATGAGATCTGATGCTGCGGATAAATAAGAAAAGATCTGATGAGATGAGAATGGGAATACATATGAAATAAATGAGAATTGATGTGGAACAATATGGAAAGACGAGAGTTCATTATAGAAATTGTATTTATGACATGTTTTTAAATGACTATTTTATATCAAGAATGCTGGGGAAGCATTTTGATCGTCTTGTGAATGAGGTCGTGGAGACCCAATCTGATAAAGTTGCAACAGCTGACGGAGAGTCAATGGAGGACGTCTCGCATAGCAAGGTGGGCCGAGGTCTTGACCAGCCTCAGTTCGATTTAAATGGTGAGCTTCCGGTGTACGGTGGATGAGGGACCAAGGAAGCAGCCTATGAGTGAAGCGCAAGGTGACTACGAAGGATCCTAGAGGGTGCTGACCATACGGTGCTCGGGCTTTGGGTTACCGAAGATACCCACACGTGCATCGGGGAAGATATTGAAACAAGGAGTAAGTTTTTTTCTGAATTCGGCCATGGATCTGGTTGATTGACCTTGCTGGTCCTCAATGGATGAGTCCATGGTTCTTTTATATGGATCTGTTGGTTGATCTTGCTGATCTTCAAGAGAGATTCCATTTTGATTTTTATAAGTGAAAATACTACCGATTACTATGAGCTAGGAACTATCGACCTGAGTGGACAAGTGGTGATCGTTCTGGTTTGCCAATGATGTCATAGGTACACTGATGAAGAAAAAATTAGAAATTAGGATTCAACCGGATATTTTTGAGGTTTATGATCAGAGATACTATAGTTTCATTAAAAGATTGTTTTAAAGACAGTTGAATCTATGAAAAAAGCAATTTCTTATTGGGTGTGTAAGTGGTGTGACTAGTTCTAAGTTTGCATGAATATCGAGCTAGAGGGCCTGGGAATTCTTTTCCCTGGTACCCGGGATAAAACCTAACCAAATTGTTAATTGGATCTCATCACTACAGTGGGCGGTTGGCTAACCCACGAGATTAGATGAAGTTAGGCTGGACTGATGGATCCCTAAAATGAGACTCAATTCTGTTATGGTACGATAGATGAAGTAAATCTCGGATAAAAATTGTTCTATGGAAAAGAATCAACGGTTGTGCCTCTCAATGAGGAAAAAAGCGTTGGTCTTTATGATCTAAGTGCAGTCTTTTCCTTGATCTGACTATGGGACTTACGAGCTCGGCCAGATCAGTTCAGTTACTTAAGGCTTTTGACTACGTTAGAGTAAAATTATCCTAGAGAAATCACCCGTGCTTTCCGAGCGAGGGAAGTTTTTTCGGGTTCGATTTTGGAAGAACCGATGGATTAGTCTCTTGTCCGAATATCCCTGGGTGAGGCCATGAGTGAGGGACCCTGCCCTGCGCAAGAACTACTTCCGTTACTAGCACCCCTGAATTCTTATTTTGACGGTGGTGCTACAAAGCACATTACCTCGCACATCGTGATATGTTCACTTGTCTTGAGGCTGTCCCTAATGGGATTTATGTAGCAGTAAAAGGTTGTAATTGTGTGATGAAACTCATACAAATTGATATTCAGACTGAAATTCATAAATTAGTAGTTGGGTCTTCAGATGGAAGTACCGCATTTGCGTGGAATCCCTGACTTGCTTGAGGCCTAGACATGATGGTATTTACCTTATAATTCCAAGGACCGTGACTACCCGTATATGTCGAGGGTATAACTATAGCTCTTTACTGGCAGTATATACGAGTAAATCTAAGGCCTTGAAATTATAAGCATAAATGCTATCCAGATGATGAACTGGAATGTGGTTGGTATGATTTTAAAATTCTGGTTAAGAACTGATGAATTGATTTGGATTTTGATTGAAAAATGATGATTCCTGAATATTCAAAGAAAAGTGATAAGCTGAGCAAAACCACAATGAGGATGAATGGGACGAGTCCCTGTAATGATGTTCGTAACTAGAATGACGTTAATGACTTCAACAAATCACTATGAGATTAGTGGATTGTGTTGACTGATTGCTACTGTTAACACTTGACCCAGTGAATCAAGTTAAGGGATGTCAAATTAAAAATCTGTATAATTGAAATTCCCATGGAGGACTATTCAAATGGAAATTTTGGTCTAATAGACCATTATTGTGTTAAAGATATGAATGATATGATTTGAAAGAATTGTTATTTGATGATGAGTTATATATAAGGGATCTTTACCCCAGGATTATGTTGGGTTCACCAGACTATAAGGAACCCCAGAATCAGTTGGATCTCTTAAGGGAAAGAGTTTTCCTCTAGTTGCGAGATGAGGACATCTCGCGTTTTTTAAGTGGGGTAGGATGTAAGATTCCTCCCTCTAGCTTATGAGGTGTGCAGGTATAAGAACCTCCCCTTCTGATCTTCTAATTATTCCCCTCTCTGAAATAAAAGAAAGATCCTGTTTTACGCTGTTTTGCATTGGAGAGAGAAAATGTCTAGAGGGAGGTAATTCAAAATTGAGGTATTTTTGGATATAAAAATTCTCCTAGTGTCTAAAATGTTTTCCCTTGAAACAGAAATTCAAAAAGAACTTTCCAATGTGCAATTAGAATTAATTGAAAATAGGTAAAAAGGACCTTAGCCTAAGGGTCCAGATTTTTTGAAATTTTTGGATTGTGGTCCAATTAAGGTTCCTATGGACCAATAAGATTAATCCAAATGTAGGGAGGAGATAAACTGAAGAATAAAAGAAAAAACCCCAAAAATGAGTAAATGCTCACATAAGATGAAGAGCTGACTGAGTACAAGATTTATTAGTTAAAAATTAAGAGATATTTAGAGGAAATGATGCATTTTTGACACCTCAGTGTGGGGATCTCCCCTCATGAAGGAGGCACCTATTTCACGTGTGGAGGAGTTTTAAACTAAAAAATAATGAGACATTTTCATCTCTCCTCTCTCCTGTTTTTCAACTAGATCTAAAAAGTAAGCTAAACTGACCCAAAAATGGTCAAAAATTGACCAAACTGATCTGGAAAATTCTAGAATCAGTTTGCTTGGTTAGAGGCTCACTTTTTCCTATAAATAGAAGCCTCCCCCTTTGTAAAAGCTTAATGGTGTTTATGCACTATTACTCTGCTCCTGTCTCTTGAGCCATTTACATTGAATTTTTAAATAATTCAATTGTTTTTGGTCTAATCCTCTCCAAAGTGAATTGGTGGCCACTCTCGCTTCAAACAAGAGTAGAACCCTCAATCTCTCAAGCCAAAGGAGAGCTTACAAATTCTATGTAAGTTAATTTTCTTACTTGTTTAATTTTAAATCAGATAGATGTGATGTGAATCAGATAGATGTGAATGAATGGATGGATGGATGGATGTGAATAGAGGTGATGAGATGTGAGGTGAATAGATGTGATGAGATGTGGTGTGAATCAGATAGATGTGAATGAATGGATGGATGGATGTGATGTGATGATGTGAATAGAGGTGATGAGATGTGAGGTGAATGAATGGATGGATGGATGTGAATAGAGGTGAATGGATGGATGGATGTGATGTGAATAGAGGTGAGGTGAATAGATGTGATGAGATGTGATGTGAATCAGATAGATGTGAATGAAGGGATGGATGGATGTGATGTGAATAGAGGTGATAAGATGTGAGGTGAATAGATGTGATGAGATGTGATGTGAAACAGATGGATGTGAATGAATGAATGGATGGATGTGATATGAATAGAGGTGATAAGATGTGAAGTGAAAAGATGTGATGAGATGTGATGTAAATCACATTTATGTGAATGGATGGATGGATGGATGTGATGTGAATGGATGTGATGAGATGTGAATCAGATGGATGTGAATGAATGGATGGATGGATGGATGTGAATAGAGGTGATGAGATGTGAGGTGAATAGATGTGATGAGATGTGATGTGAATCAGATAGATGTGAATGAATGGATGAGATGTCATGTCATGTGAATCGAGATGTAAATGAATGATATGGGATGTGAGTGGATGTATAAGAATGGATGTGAATGTGTATGTGAAGAATGGATGTGAATGAGTATGTGAAAGAATGGATGTGGATGTATGTGAAACAATGGATATAGATGTGTATGTGAAAGAATATGATGTGATGTGACATGAATATATGTGAATGTGAAGTGATAGATATGAATGTATGGATATATGTGAGAAGTCGTACATGTGAACGATTGGATGAATGTGGATGAATGAGATGAGATGTGTATGAATGAGATATGATGTGGATAGAACTGATGTGATATAATGTGGATAGAATATATTTGATGGGATGGTTATAAGAATGTATGTGGTGGATATGAACAAATGAATGTGATGTGATATAAATGGAGATAGATGTGATGTGTCATGTGAACGAATATGATGTGATGAGATGTGGATATGGGTAGATGCGAGTGGATGAGATCTGATGCGGATAAATGAGAAAAGATCTAATGAGATGAGAATGGGAATACATATGAAATAAATGAGAATTGATGTGGAATAATATGGAAAGACGAGAGTTCGTTATAGAAACTGTATTTATGACATGTTTTTAAATGACTATTTTATGTCAAGAATGCTGGGGAAGCATTTTGATCATCTTGTGAATGAGGTCGTGGAGACCTAATCTGATAAAGTTGCAACAGCTGATGGAGAGTCAATGGAGGACTCTCGTGTAGCAAAGTCGGCTGAGGTCTTGACCAGCCTCGGTTCGATTTAAATGGTGAGCTTCTGGTACGGTGGATGAGGGACCAAGGAAGCGGCCTATGAGTGAAGCACTAGGTGACTTGCGAAGGATCCTAGAGGGTGCTGACCATACGGTGCTCGGGCTCTGGGTCGGCGAAGATACCCACACGTGCATCGGGGGAAGATATTGGAACAAGGAGTAAGTTGTTTTCTGAATTCAGCCATGGATCTGGTTGATTGACCTTGCTGGTCCTCAATGGATGAGTCCATGGTTCTTTTATATGGATCTGTTGGTTGATCTTGCTGATCTTCAACAAAGATTCCATTTTGATTTTTTAAGTGAAAATATTATCGATTACAATGAGCTAGGAACTATCAAAAAGGCCCCTGAGTGGACAAGTGGTGAGCGTTCTGGTTGCCAATGATGCCATAGGTACACCGATGAAGGAAAAATTAGAAATTAGGATTCAACCGAATATTTTGGAGGTTTATGATCAGTGATACTATAGTTTCATTAAAAGATTGTTTTAAAGACAGCTGAATCTGTGAGAAAGGCAATTTCTTATTGGGTGTGTAAGTGGTATGACTAGTTCTAAGTTTGCATGAATATCCAGCTAGGAGGCCTGGGAACTCTTTTCCCTGGTACGCGGGACAAAACCTAACCAAATTCTTAATTGGATCCCATCACTACAGTGGTTGGGCGGTTGGCTAACCCATGGAACTGGCTGGACTGATGGATTAGATTATAATTATCACATACAAGGTACAACATACAAAGTAAACTTAAATGTGGCTTAATCACAAGATTACACTTGACTAAGCTTCATTAATAGTGATAACAACAAGATTGTAAGGCCTTGAATAGGAAGCTATCAAGGCCAATAGCAAAGATCTCATTCGAAATCAAGCCCCAACCACACCTTACACCACAAGACCCAACGGCTATTGGGAAAAGACATCAGGATAGTAAATTGTGGTAGCAAGATACAAGGGGTCAACTAATAGAAGACTTCTAATTTAGACTAAATAAGCCTACACATGTGTGAGAGAAGATGCAAGCATGAGTGCAAGAATTCAACCAAAGCATGCAAGGGATCGATTTAAGGAAACACTTGCTACGTAATAATAGTGAGTACTTGAGCTTGTCTAAGACCCAAGCATATTTGAAAGCCTAAGAGGTAAGAGCATACAGTTTAGTTGCTTTGGAAACTGGCCATGAAGCCATTCTTTTCACAAGGTTCTCCAAAGACACCATAGTAGAGGTGTATAGGGTGCGGTTCCTCTTCCAACTCTCAGCTGATTACATATTTTTCCTTAACAAAAGAAGAGTATTTGAGAGTGCAAAACCTGTTATCTGTATCCATCCAACACAGACAAACATATAATTAGCCTATGTATGTCTTAAAGGTATCTTAGGCCCTACCACATGTTATAAATGTCACTCAAGTACCCCAAAGTTTAAATTAAAGTTGGGTCAATTAGTCTCAAAATAATCCAATCGCCAGTCCATTCCAAAATTTGGATAACCCGTGGGCCAATAATGCAATCTTCCATAATAAATGCATAATAATCCACAAAGTGGATAATCATATGAGTCTTCATACCTATGCAAGTCATTAGTAATGTAGATAGGCATCATAATGCATCCTATCAATCTAACTAGCATAAGCCTCAGAAGTAAGTAATCTAGAAGGTATCAACATACAAAGTGCCAATATATCCAAACCAGTGGAGCTATAATCCAAAATATCAATTCAATCACTATTAAGTAATAGAAACAAATATATACATACCAATCATAAGCCACTATAGACCATAGTGCTAGTTACACATATCAAGCCACAAAAAATGAAACTCAAAAATAAATATACATCAAAATGTCTTATTAATAAACAGCAAAGCCGAAACCATAAGTTGTTACACATTTAACCAGTAAGACAAAATTCAAAGCACATGTATCTAGAGAAATTTACAGAAACTAGCCAAAGTACCAATCCATAAAACCGCAACATCATGTAGAAATTTAGCATAGAAAAAATCCAAACAAATTATCTAAATTAGCAAGCCCGATTTAATACTCGGCCAATACAAGCCTTCTCAGATCCTTTCCAATAAAGTCTAATAATTAATTTATCAAAAGCCTCGAAAAGGTTAATCCAAAGGGCAAACCATTTTGGTTATGTAATCCAAACATAATTACAGAAATAGGGGTTAGACAATTCATCAACAAAATTGTCAAAAAAGCCCGACATTAAGCATACCCATTCACAATAGTTTGTGAAGGTCGAGATTTAAAAATCTACATGTATGTGCAGTATTTAACATCAAAAAATAAAAATGATAACAACAGATAGTGCATGTACATTTTTAGTATGGATAAACAGTTTATGAAGAGAACCATGCATCTCTAATAGCAATGAATGTTTCAAAGGTTCAAATACCTTCAACATGCATATGCCATAACCAAGAACCCATCATATGGTTTTCACAAGGGTCAATATCACAAAAGGTACATAATTATCAATGACAGTAGGGCAAGCATGCCACAAACCCCTAGCTAAAATACATGAGAAGAAGAACTTCCTGCGGAAGTCAATACTAATGACATGGCAAAAGAACCTATAAAACACACAGGCTAAGTGAGTGTAGTGAACTCACAAGCAAAAAGGCCATTTTATACTTGCCATGAGCCAAAGAAGCCAACTAACACCGCCTTGCAGTTTCAATGAGGATCCATCAGCCGAATAATTTGCAGACCTTCCTCCACAGGTCCTACCAAGCAATACTTAGAAACATATTGCCCCATAATTAGATACCGCCAAACAGGCGATAATGGATCATTTTACCTCTAAAATGATAGCCATGCAAGAGAAGTGTGTTTGTGTGTGTGAGTCTATGTGTCCACGAGCCCATGTATACGCTGCAATAAGTGTTGCTCCTGCCCCATCAATATGATTTACATCAATATTAGGATAGAGGTAGAAACCATTATACCAGGCCTTGAAATATACTTAGGTTGGTTTAAATAAAAGCTAAATGAAATGTGCGTGCGTGCATGCGTGTGTGTGCGTGTACATACATACATACATATATACACACACACGCACGCACGCACATAAATATATATACATATACATATACATATGTATATATATATATATACATACATACATATATGCATATTACATACACACACACACACACACACACACACACACATAAATACACACATATATATGTATACATACATAGATACATACACACACACACATGTATATATACATACATATATGCATACATGTGGCATGCTACTCTGGTCACTTGATTTTGGCAATTCTATGTGTGTGTGTGTGTGTGTATGTTTATATATATATGTATATATATACGTATACGTATATGTATATGTATACATACATACATACATACATACATACACACACACACACACACACACATATACATGTGGCATGCCCACTTTGGTCACTTGAATTTTGGCAGTTGTTATTGAGCACCTTAAAGGGCAAGAGATGATGTCAAAGTTGCCAAATCATATCAAACACATATGTGAGGGGTGCATTTTTTGCAAGATGCAATGAGCATCATTCCCAAAATATGGATAAGTAAGAGCTATCTAGAAATTACAAGTTATACATAGTGATGTATGTGATCCTATACTCTACTTTGTGACCTTTGTTGACTACTCTAGGCAGACTTGGGTGTATCCATTGAAAGTAAAGTAAGAGGGTTTTACATGCTTCAACCACTTTGTTTCTATGGCTAAAAATGTGTCTGCATGTAAAATGGTGTGACTGAGAGGAAGAACAATTCTCTTCCATACCGACTATCTCAAATTTTAGTCCATAGAGTAGCATATTGGATGAGGCAATTATGAATGATGCATTGTTGGATGAGGTAATGGGGCATCCATCCAAAAGTATGCAAAAATGGCTAGCCGATACGTTACGGGATAAAAAAATTAGCTACTCCTTTACTTAGCAGGAACGTGCAGGTTCTCATCATGCATTTTATTCTTTTGTGAATCATGCTCTCATTGCCCAATATATGTAATAAAGAGGAACCTATTTCCTTTGAGGAAGCACAAGAAAATGATCATTAGATGCACACCATGCAGGATGAGTATGACTCAATCCTAAAAAGTGACACTTGGTATTTAGGAGTTTTGCCTTATGGTAAAAAGGCCATTGGTACGAAGTGTGTTTAGCTTGAGTGTAAAGTTATTTGTGGCATTGACTACTACAAAACAAGGCAAGGCTTGTTGCAAAGGGTTATGCTCAAGAGAAGGGCATAGATTATAATGAAATCTTTGCATCCATATCTTGTATGACTATGATTAGGTGTATTATTATATTGGTATTGCATCATGGTTGGAATGTACATCAATTAGATATCAAGACTACCTTCTTGAACGGTGATTTGCATGAGAAGGTCTATGTATCTTAGCCTCTTAGTTTTATTGAGTAGGGACATGAGTCTAAAGTATGCAAGTAAAGAAAATCTTTATATGGCTTTAAGTAAGCTCCCAGAGCATGGTGTGAGAAGATAAACTCATACTTGGTTGCAAATGGTTTTTGCAACGGTCTAATTAAGAGTACCCTCTATGTAATAGCCCAACTAAGATTAACCTCTATATAAAGAGGAGTAAAGATTGTTTGTAAATGGTTTTTGTGAATAGTGCAACGTATACTTGGTTGGAAATGGTTTTTGTGAATAGTGCAACGTATACTTAGTTGGAAATGGTTTTTGTAACGGCCTAACTAAGAGTACCCTCTATGTAACAATCAAACTAGGAGTGACCTCTGTGTAAAGAGGAGTAAAGATTGTTTTTTGTTCATCGTTTTATACATTGATGACATGCCACAAGCTCTAATGAGGAGAAGATTTCGTCCTTCAAGAGTAAATTACATGTGTCATATGAGATGATAGATTTGGGCTCATTGCATTATTATTTAGCCATATAGTTTATGCAACATGATGGTGGTATCATGATGTTGCAATTAAAGTATATATAGAGCTTGTTTACATGGTTTGGTCTTAAAGGTTGTAAGCCTATCGCTACATAAGTAGACACGATGCTAGTAGGCTTAGTCTCTCTAGGATGCAAGTGAACCATTTGATGTAACACTCTATCATCAAGTTAATGGCTACCTCATCTACCTATGCAATACGGGGCCAGACATTTAGTTTGCAGTCTCCCATTTCAGCAAGTTTATGAAGGGACCTCGGGGTGTGCGCGGATGCTGTGCTATGTGAGAGAGGAGATGAAGGAGAAGAGGAACACACAGAATGTGGGTGGGGAGACCTCAAAGTGGCAACCCCCTATACACACTATAGTATATATATGTATAAGGTACAATCATCAGTGGGCACCCGCCCAAGGCATGGGCAGCCAGGCAAAGGCAATGCGCCTCTGACCCCAACAACCTCCCACTCAGAGGCGAATGTGCCTCTGAATAAGAGCACCTAGTCTAATGACTAATGTACAAGACTGATGAGTGAGAACCACACTCATCCAATGCCCACAGATGGTCTATGATCGTGTGCATCCGGCTGTCCTGCTCCCGTGTAAGTCCATACACCACCAAACATACCACACACATCCTGCAAGTATGTATGCAATACCTGCATAACTCCCCCATGCGCAAGTATCAGTCACCGAAAGACTGATAGCAAATTGCTCCCACTGAAGCTACTAATCCGGTCTTGAGATCAACATCTCGTACATGAGACCACCAAATGCTGATGCAACACTAGCTAAACCTACTAGCCATACTGAACATGCATCAACATGAATGTCCCTGGCAATAGGCATCTCTAGTTGACTAGGCATGTCAACCCCATGCATCTCCTGAGTGTCTACAAAAGACGCATAATTTTGCTGTGCAACCTCAGAGCAAGCCTGTTGCTCTATGTGTCTAGTCAAAGACAAATCCTGCACAACAAAATCCTCATGCTCACTGTCAAACATAGTGAGGAATGACTGCATAATAGCCGACTCTGGGATGGTCGTCACCTCCCTGACATCCATCAGGACGACCGGATCCACATGTCCTGAGATAACCATATCAACTCTAGCATGAGCATATCAAAGTCAAACTGTGTCACAGATGCCGCATCAACATCTATACTAGCAGTCAAGTCAATCCTGTCAATCTGTGTTTGTAGGGAGCAGACCCGCTCTACCTCTATATGCACAAACTCTGACAACTGTTGTGTCTCACTAGAGCAATCCCGCTCTACCTCTGCACCTGCAGATATATCCTGCATAGCATCATGCTCAATCTCGAGCATCTCAAGAAATGACTGCATCACAGCTAATGTCTCAGCATCCATATCTGATGTCTCATCCTACTGTGACTCACTAGAGCACTCCCTCTCTAACTCTCCATGCATAGACTCCCACACAACTACCTCCTATCGTGTCTCACTAGAGCAAAACCACTCTACCTGTCTATCTGGCATAGGAGTATCATGCACAACAGACTCACTGCTCTACTTTGTGACTAGCAAAGCATCTAAATCTGTCACCACCACTAGTGACTGCTCTAACTGTACAACCATAGAGCTATCGTGCTCTAACTGTCTGTCTGACGACACCTGCACAGCAACGAGCAAAGTGTCACACTGCTCATCTGCAAGGTATACTCGCCTAGACTATGAACGTCTACATGGCAACGGACTCGCAAAGACTACGGCATCCCTAACACCAAGAACGTGAAGAAGGGTCAAACGAGAACCACGACTGCCTCGCGCTATCACAAGTGAACCCCTCCGCACTATGTAAGACTCATTTGTCAAATGAACCTGGAACCCATGATCCCTGAGCTACGAGATGGAGATCAAACTCCTACGAGAAGATGGCACATACTGAACATCATGGAGCACAAGCATACTCCCACTGGCAAACTGCAAATGAATCTCACCTACACCGTGAACATCATCATTTCTCTCAGAGCAGAAAAGGTGCTAAACCACTCCCTATGTGGAGTGACATGATGCATAGCACTACTGTCCAGCTGCTGCCAATCATGAGACAAAGTCCACTTAGCAGTAGCAGTAAGCAAAACATCATGCATAAGAGTGTCAACCACACTCGTACTCTGAGCCAATGGAGTCCTCCGTTGTCTCCAATGCCTAAAACAATGTCTCCTCATGTGCCCTGGTCTGCTACAATGCCAGCAAACCACGTCTACACCTCTGAGATCTGCCTAATACATTGGCTTGTGTATCCAATGACGAACTGTCACTACAAGATGCCATAACTGACCGCACAATGAGTCCACAGATCAGCCCAAACGTGAGATAATTTGTCCAATGAGCGTAAAGCTCCCACAGTGTCAATACATGAGCTGTACCCGCTCTATTACAACACTGCAACCGTGAGCTAATCGCCAAGCTCACACTGTGCGGTATCGATGCATACACGCACTAATCTCCCACCTGCAGAGAACACCGCACGTAACCCCTGAGTGCTATCGCAATCGCAACCTAGATCGCATCAACCAATGCACATAAAACTCCTGGAAAAATTTCGCCAGAGTTTCGGCAGTATAACGGTTATAAACCCAATAACCAAGCAACTACCTGTAAGCTCAAGACCATGAGCATCCAATACGCATCAACCAATACGCATCAAACCACACTCAATATACATGCATAAACCTCTGCAAATCTGTGTCCAAACTGTAGTACCTGTCTCTGAGCGTAACTCAAGCTCATGCGCATATATTCACAGTCACATACATGTGAGCAACGTTGCTCACATACATGTGAGCAACGTAGCTCAAAATGTTTGCCAATCCATAATGCACACAAATGAGACCTGTAATGCTCACAAATGAGCAATGTGTACCGCAATCGCATACATGAGTCGAAGCCTGTAGAGAGAACCTATAACTGGAGAGATACGCTCAATGCATACATCGCATCAAGCGAAACCGCTCACGAGACCTGTCAACTATGCGTACCACACGAACATACATGTGACTGCTCAATGCATGCCAATGACCGTAGCCGCCGAATGGCTACACTTGCCCTGCAACCTGGAAGAGCAGAAAACTCGTATAATGCAAGGCCGAAGCCGTGTACCTGGTGCCTGGACTGAAGGATGCTCCCGTCAATGCAAACGTGCACTAACGAGGTTGGCGTCACTGCCGTCGATGTCGATGTCGATGCCGAATCGCAATGCCGATGTGAATCGCAATGCCGATGCCGAATTAGCAGTCGAAATCGCCTCCGTCGATGGCGTGCTCTCGTTGGCATGGGCGTAGGCAACGTGGGTGTAGGCAAAGGTGCACTCTCTGCATAGTAGATCTCGTCCTCCAATGTCTCCCTCGAAATTGTTGAGAAATACCTCTTCACAGCCGCCGAATGTGAGAGAGACTGTCTGCATAGGAATTCGTGGAGCTCTCTCTCCTTCTCTCCCACTTGCTCTATTGCCTCCAGCAGAGAAAGGATTAGACCCTAGCTCTCTCTCTCTCTCACGCTTGCTCTTTCTCTCTCTCTCACGGCGGCTGAAAACGGCAGCCCTTTTCTCTCTCTCTCACGGTTGATTTTCAGTCGCCTTGTGTGTGTGTGTGTAGCTCACACAAGAGCTCCACGGCTGCTGGTGGCGGCTAAGCTCCTTGCACTCTCTTCGATTGCTCTTCTCAGCGCGCTCAACGCTGCAGCTCAGCGCACACTCAAACACTCAGTTTCAGCGTTTTAAATTCAGTGCTTTCCATGCTTCTTCCACATGCTTTTGCCGGCTACCACAGCTCACAGAACGAGTTCTATTTCTCATGCGCACGACACTCTCTGCGCGGTATCCAGCGCACTCTCTAGAGGACACTGTGGATAAGGCTGAGAAGAGAAGTTCCCATGTCGACTACGCCGCAAGCGCCGCGAAGGCTCCCGGCTCGCAGATCTGACTCTGCTCTTGCAGATCTGCACTCGCAACAACACCACAACTCTCGAAGCTCCGCTGCAAGCTCCGTTCATTGCCGCCGCGACCACGCACATGTGCGTTGCGCACACGCCGCACTCCATGCTCTGATACCAGTTGAAGGGACCTCGGGGTGTGTGCGGATGCTGTGCTGTGCGAGAGAGGAGATGAAGGAGAAGAGGAACACACAAAATGTGGGTGGAGAGACCTCAAAGTGGCAACCCCCTATACACACTATAGTATATATATGTATAAGGTACAATCATCAGTGGGCGCCCACCCAAGGCATGGGTGGCCGGGCAAAGGCAATGCGCCTCTGACCCCAACAATTTATGCAAAGTCCCAAAAGTAAGCATTGGCAGGTGGGCCAAGCAAGTATACTTGCACATCACACTCGGTCACTTGGCCTATTCTATGCTAACGGGGGTGATATTCAACTGCATGTTTTTTGTTATTGGGCTAGATGTTATGTCACGTGAGTGTCCACTTTTACTTTTATCTTGGTGATTCATGTATATCATGGCTCAGTAAGAAGAAACCATAGTGGCCACTTTAAGTTGTGAAGTTGCATACATGGTAATTTCTATAGCAAATGTGGAGTGTGTATGGCTCATATGTATACATCCATTGATTGCATTAGAGGGTCTGACACATCACATGAGGCTTGGGTACATCTTGAAGCTATGTTTGGTGTGCAGAAAGTGCTCCAAGTTAAGCTTGTTAATAAAGTTTTTTGAACTTAAAATGAATCCGGAGAACACAATTGGTATGTATCAAGATTACCATTAATAAAGACATTCTAATTGTAGTCTTACTTTTTAAAAGTCTTCCAAATAAAGAGTATGGTAACATTGTTACCACTCTTACCAATCTACTGACATAAAATTGGTGGATATTGAATCTTCTCTCTAAGAGGAGGAAATAAAGATCAAGAAAAGGAAGGTGGGGATTACTTCATAAAGCAGGAACAAAAAGGCTACACCAACACCAAGATTTTTGTCATCAAGAGCTTCACCAACAAAAACAATAATGGATGTGGATTCTGTGGGGTAAGAAGAATCATAGAGAATAGGACTATTTTTTAAAGAAAAAGACCAAAGCTTTGATTATTGATCAAATTAAGAAGAAGATGATGAAGTGGAGGCCTCAGGAGAAGAGGCCGACCTTGTGGTTTACTCGGGTTGGGCCTTTTAGTCTACTCTTGCTACCAAAAGGACCTCTTGGCCTAACATTTAGTAGGAAACCTTTAATGAGTATTTGTATCAATCCTATGGGTATTAGATCTATCATGTATCTAGATATGTATCACTTGTTAGAACATTTATGTATCTAGCTTTGCATCAATTTCTAAGAATTGGAACATATGCTGTTTTAGGGGGTTTGTTGGACATAACATATGTTCTCCTACCTTTTGTTATTGTACCGGGTTCCAGAGTCAAAGGGTATAAGCATGTGGATAAAGTATGTGTGGAAACTCCTTATGAGTGTACTAGTGTGTGTTTGTATGTAAACAACCTCAAGATATATATATTTGTGAGTGTGTGTGTAAGAAATGATGGCATAACCCATGCCATTTGTCATTATATGTGTTTTACTTAGTCACAAGGTAAGGTCCAATGCTTACAAAGCAATGTACTTCTTGTAAGATTCCTCCCTAGCCCCTCAAGATATCCAGTTTCTTCCCCTATAATCAATCCCCTTTTCAGATTAATAAAAGATATTGTTTCTACCTGTTTTGGTCTAGAGAGAGAGAGAGAAAATATTCTAGAGAGAGATAATTCAGTTTTTAGATATCTTTGGATGGAAAAATATCCCTTCTTAATTAAAATAAATTCCCTCGAAACAGAAGTTCAAAAAGAAATTCCTAAGGTGCATTAGAAATAAATTATAATGTGCACAAAAGACCTTAGCCACCTAAGGGTCCAGATTTTCTACAAATTTTGGATTAAGGTTCTTATGGACCAATAAGATTAATCCAAATGTAGGGAAGAGATAAATTGAAGAATAAAGGAAAAATCCCCCAAAAATGAGTAAATGCTCACATAAGATGAAGAGTGGACTAAGGACCAAAGAAAACAATTAAAAAACTGAATTTTGACACACATTAGAGTGGGGATCTCCCCTCATGAAGTAGGCACATTTTTTCTCATCATTACCCCCAATTCTTAATCAATAAAATGAGATATTTTCATCTCTCACCTCTCCTGTTTCAAAACTAGATCCGAAAAGTAAGCTCAACTGACCAAAAAAGGGTTTAAAAATGACCAAACTGATCTCGAAAATTCTAGAATCAGTTTGCTTGGTTTGAGGCTCACTTTTTCCTATAAATAGAAGCCTCCCCCTTTGTAAAAGCTTAATGGTGTTTATGCACTGTTACTCTACTCCTGCCCCCCTGAGCCATCTACATTGAATTTTTTAATAATTCAATTGTTTTTGGCCTAATCCTCTCCAAAGTGAATTGGTGGCCACTCTTGCTTCAAACAAGAGTAGAACCCTTAATCCCTCAAGCCAAAGGAGAGCTTACAAGCTTTATGTAAGCTAATTTTCTTACTTATTTATAAATTTTAAATCTATGATTTTCTTGATTTTTATGTTTTATATTTGATTGAATTGAATTCAAATGCTATGCCTTGATGAAAAGGCCACCCCCTTCTCTTCTTTACATTCCAACCTTTCCCACAAACCCTTGTGGATGAACCAGACCCGCATCTGAAGCTTCTAATGAGCATAGTTGGGTCCTTTCAACTTGTCATCTTTGTTCATATAGGGGGAGCCATATCCACAAAAACAGCAAAGAACAAATCTCAGCTCTTAAACACTTCTCTCAAGTGCTTTCCAACAACGAAGCAAGGCACCAGGAACAATTAGCCCCCTCTCAAACCATAGAGAGAAAGAGGCGGGACAACAACAAAACAGTCAAAGATCCATCGGGAACCAAGAAAACGATGAAGAACCACTTGTTTGGCAATACCACGAGCAAGAAACGCATCACCAGCAGATGTAGTAGAAAACGCAACCAAAAACACTTCAAAATCTGCCTCTAAAGAGCAAAACACAACCTCTAGGGCTGGCCAACAGCAACCAGAAGAGGGCTGGACTAGAAATGTTGGACCAAAAACGTAGCAAGGTACTGAAAACACAGCTACTGTATTATGGACTGATTGCAGAAGCCAGAGAAGTGATGGAAGCAAAACGCAACCATGCGACTCTTGGGCTACCTATATGACTATTAGGACTACCCATGTGACTATTGGGCTCCCATAACCTCCACAAGATCCTAACTCCCCACTAGCCCTCTTATAACCACTTCTTGATATGACATCTTTTAATAACCAAATCCCACAACTCATTAGCCTAAGCTAATGCTACTAATACTAGGGGGTGTTCACACCCAAGCTAATGCCAAAATGCTAGGGGGTGTACACACCCATCAACAGTAGTGGCCAAGTATGGCCAGATGGTTAGGAGATGACTGACTTGGTACTCTGCCAAGTAAGATGGATACTTGTGCAAGCTATGTGACCACATTAGTGAGTGTTAGTGGACAATAAGAACTACAGCCCTCTGAAATTAACATACCTATTGGATACCTTTTATAGAGAATCCAAGTGTTTAGAAGGACCTTAATGACTAAGAGCAAGAAGTGATAATGTGATTGAACATACCCATTGGATCCCTTTTCTAGAGAGTCTATATCTTTGAAAGACCTTAATGGTGGCTAAGAGCAAGAATTATTGATTCTATTGAACATGCCCATTGGATCTCTTTTTTTATAGAGAAATCCAAGTCTTTGGAGAGAAATCCAAGTCTTTGGAAAGATTTTGACTAAGAGCAAGAAGTGCTAATGCTATTGGACCATTGTCTCAACAAGAGTTATCATCATTGAGAATCTAGAAGGCCAAAATTTAGCTAACATACTAGTAAACAAACTTGGTGATGTAGAAGCTTGAAAAATCCACAGCTCATTTCCTACTAAGTTGGTAATGCATTTGGATATATAGTCTCATGCCCTTTGCTAGCCTTTCATCTAGTCAGAAGTTTCAACACCCATTCACTTGCATGTTTCAACACCTCCCCTCAAGTGAATAATTCTAGCACACCTGGACCCTATACCAAGTTTCCCTCTTACTTGGTAGCTTGCGAGACCAATGCCTCAAGTCCCTAACTCATAGTCCTTGACACTCTCTCTCTCTCTATGTGCCCAAGGCTATTACAAGTGCCTGTAACTTTGACTAAAGTGCTCACACATACATCTACCACATAGCCTACATCATCAGTGGCTCTCAGAGGTGGTTTTACTCTATTGGGGTAGGTTACATTGGGTTGTAGGGTTTCTCTCTTCCTCTCTCAGAGAAGATATTCTGACTCTTCTACCTTAGGAGTCTCCCCATGAAGTTTGCCAATGACGATCCTTCTTCATTTGGTTTGCTATAGCAGTCTCTAGCCATGTGTCCTGGCTTCCCACAGTTGTGGCAAGTGAAGATCCTTGCTCCTCCCCTGCCTCTTCCTCGTCCTCGTCCGTGCGAGGCCTCCTCGAGTGTAGAGTGCTTTCTCCTCTCTAGTTGTTAGGTCCAATCCTTTCTTATCTTTGACCTTCTTCTCTTGCTCTAGTAGAGCTCCTTCTAACTTTAAATCTGGTGCATTCTTTAAGGTTGCCACAATGTTCTCATACTCTCCCTTGTCCACACTCTTTAGAAGCACTGCTAGTGCCTCATCATCTTCTCCTTTCTTCCCAATGGCTGCAAGTTGTTGCTTGATGCTTTTGTATTTGTTCAAGTGTGTGGTTAGAGGTTTACTTTCCTTCATGTCAAGTTTGTAGAATTGCATTAGCATCTTTATCTTTGAATTCTTTGCTTGAGTGCCAAATAATTTGTTAAGTCTATCCCATGCATCTTTAGCTTGTTATATCCCTGCAATGTGGTGAATGATTTCATCATTTAAGCTAAGTGCAATGAGTCCTAATGCTTTGCCATTCTCCACTCTGGTGGACATTCATCTCTTTCCTCAACTAGCCCCCATAGATTCTTCCTCTCATGAGCAAATACATGGTTTTTGTTTGCCATGTATAGAATTGCTCCCTGTTGAATTTAGCTACTTCTTGTGCAATGGTCATGATGATGTGAAGGGGGTCTTACCTCTTGATCTAGTTCAAGATTCAAGGGCAGTGTCTACCCTTTTACAACTCCAATTTGGTGTTAAATGATTATTATAACAGGTTTACAATCATGAATACACCAAAAAATTACATAAAGCCAAGGATAGTTGGTTTGTACTGGATGGTTGGGACATAAAACCAACTTTAAATTGCAATCTAAAGTGATAGAGATCTATATCAAATACCCAATGGTAAGTTTGAACCATCAATTGCACCAAAATATAGAGATTAGTACTAATTAATTACTAATTAGTGAGATTAATTGGCACACTGACACTCCTCTGATATTGCTTTAGCAACTTAGATGCTCCTATGGTGGCAATAATTGTTCCCCAGTAGGATCAAAAAAATTGTTGATGGACTTTAGCATAGTAAGATGACATAAGTGGCTATTAGATCGAATGGTTCTATTAATGCTTTAGTCCAGTATGCAAGATCGCTAGTTGAATGTGGAATTTGAGACATGCACTCAGGGCTGATGCAAGGAATAAAAAAATAGGAACAATAATACAAAATGAAGACATAGTAGTGGTGGACATAGCTAATTATCTTATGCACTCATGCTGATGCAATAGGAACAATAATACAAAATGAAGACAGTCACACATAGTAGTGGTGGACATAGCTAATTATCTTATAAATGTTACACTATTTCTCCAAGTCTCTAGTGGAGGCATCTACTACTAACTTCTATGTGTGAACAAGACAACTTCATTCCTCAAGAATGTAGGCTAAAAACTAAATGTAAGGAAACTCAATCTGACACACACACACACACACACTCGTAAAGAGCAAAATTGGAATAATACAAAACAAAGACAATCATATAGAGTAGGACACTCAATCTGACACACACACACACACACACACACACACACACACACACACACACACACACACACACACACACACACTCGTAAAGAGCAAAATTGGAATAATACAAAACAAAGACAATCATATAGAGTAGGACACATAATTTTTTTTTATTACCTTATGAATGTTATATTGATATTCTACAAGTCTTTAGTGGAGACATCTACTAACTACTATGCTTGTGTGAACAAGATAACTTGATTCCTCTCAAGAAGGATAAAAATTCAATGTAAGCTACTAGAACAAAGAAGCCATACTAGTGTTAGTCTAAATGCCTATACGGAGTCCCAATTGGATATTTATAATCAAGATCATACATAATCATGAAATGTGCATGTGTCCATGTGACTAGGATGGTGATGTCGGAATCTTATTACAGGGTGGGTCATGGTCTAATGACCTTCATGAGATCTAGCGGCACTTCAAGCAAGGGTGGATTCCGTAGATCAACACCATCTACCCATGTAAAATCATTTCATGATGTTCTTGGTACTAATTCCAGCATGGTACGAATTCCACCAATCAAATGGTGTGGGCCGCTTCTACCAACTATCTACATTTTTGAAGGGCCCAAGGCGTTTTCATAATTGAAGGAAGCCTTGCTTCTACATCCTTTATACCTTTCATGCTACCTTGACAATCTTCATGCCATGCCTTAACAAACTTCATACCACCTTGATAAGCTTCCTACCACACTAGCACTAATAAATAACCAAAGCTTATCACTAATACACCCTACATTTGGCTATGGATTTATCTTGATCTACCACGTGCCCTCACTTCACGGTGTATCCTAGACTATCCACACCTTTCCACCTCAACAATAAGAGAAAGACATAAGAGAGAGAGAGATGGATGGTTGCATTTTCTTCTTATCTCCTTCTCTTCTTTACAACCATAAGCTCACCAACCATGTCAGTGGCATAAGTGCGGAAGCCATCACCCAGGAAAGTCATCAATGTTTACAGCCCCCCCAGTTGAGCTTGATATCTCAATATTCCCCCTTAAGCTTAACTCCACACACTACACTCCAAGTAGGCTCCAAAACCTGCGAAGCGTCTCTGTACCCAATGCCTTTGTGAAGATGTCACAGCCACTTGATCCTGTGTGCTGACATATACCAGATCTAGATTTAACATGCTAACAAAGTGATAATGCACATCAAGGTGCTTCATCCTAGCATGGTATATTGGGTTATTGCTAGTTTTATACTACTCATGTTATTACAACAAATGATAACTAACCCTATCAACGGGCTCACCCATATCACCAAGTAGCTTGTGAAACCAAGTTATCTCATAAGTTGCCATAGCAATGCCCCTATACTCTACCTCTATACTTGATAAGATAACTATTGGTTATTTCTTGCTGTTCCAACTCACAGCAGCACTCCCAAAAGAAAATATAAAGCCACTAAGGGATTGGGCAGTACCAGCCTAATCAACATGTGTACCTATGTAGCTGTATCTCTATGCTGTATCTCTGTGGTGGTGGAAGTCTCATAGAAAAGTCCATAATCAACTATGGACTTTATGTATTTGAGAATCCATCTAGCCACATCCAAGTGTAGCTTCTTAGGGGCTTGGATAAACTGACTCACAAGTCCAACATCATAGCTCACCTACTAGTAATGGTCATGTAGCTCAAATTTGGCCTAGTAATGCTCATGTACATTAGCTACCCACTATGCGCCTATACATAGTGGGGTCCTTCAAAAGATCACTTGTATATTTGTGGTAAAGCTTTGTGTTCCACTCCAATAGCACTAAAATAGGCTTATAGCCTATCATACCATACTTGGACAACATGTCTAAGCCATACTACCTCTATCAACAACAAAGTACCATAACGTAATCTCACCATATCTATACCCAAGAAATACTATAGCTCACCCAAATCCTTGATCTTAAATTTTTTCTTCATAATTATCCTGACATTATGTATGCAAGCATCACTATTACGAGTGATAATCAAGTCATCCACGTAAATGACTAATAGCATGATCCTTGTATCTATCTTTTTCACATAAAGTGAAAAATCTACATTGGATATCTAAAATCCAATAGTAACAAGATACTCCCCAATCTTGTTTGACCATGATTTGGGTACTTGCTTCAAGCCATACAAGATTTTACATAACCTTCACACAAAATCCGAGTGTGCATCACTCTCATAACTTGGTGAGCTGTATCATGTATACTTCTTCTTGCAAATCACCATGCAAGAAAGCATTCTTTACATCCATCTAATGTAAAGACCAACCCTTCGTTGTATCCATAGTAATAATGTCTCTCGTGGTTGACCCTTGGCACAACCAATATTACCTTCACTAATCCATCCAAGGTATGCTTAACCTTATAGACCCACTTACATCCAATTGCCTTCAGTTCCTTAAGTAAAGGCACCAACTCCCATGTTGTATTTGCTTCCATCTTCTCATTCATGCCATCTTCCCATGTTTTATTTCCAAGCTTACTCAAAATAAGTGAGCTCCAAGTCCTTATTGCTTTAACCATCTAAGCATAATGATGGGTCTATAAGGTATGCTTAACCTTATAGACCCACTTACATCCAATTGCCTTTAGTTCCTTAAGTAAAGGCACCAACTCCCATGTTGTATTTGCTTCCATCTTCTCATTCATGCCATCTTTCCATGTTTTATTTCCAAGCTTACTCAAAATAAGTGAGCTCCAAGTCCTTATTGCTTTAACCATCTAAGCATAATGATGGGATGTATATCCATCATACCTTAACCTAACAACATGGTATCTAGCCCTTGTAGACATGCATACACTTGGATCACTACAAGTGTCCTCACAAAATAACCTTGGTTCTCCTTGAACAAGGAGTAACCTCATAGATATGCATAAACTTGGATCACTACAAGTGTCCTCACAAAACAACCCTGGTTCTCCTTGCACAAGGAGTAACCCCACGCGATAGAATGTTAAGCTCTTCATCAAGGTTGTGCTTGGAGCCACTAGAATCACCATCTAAAGTTACCATCCACATATGAGTGACATGTTGACACATCAGACACAAAAGGTTGCACCCTTTTCCTTCCCTACATGTTTACCTATATAAGTTACCATCCACATATGAGTGACATGTTGACACATCAGGCACAGAAGGTTGCTCCCTTTTCCTTCCCTACATGTTTATCTACATATGTTCTCAATGTGCCTGACCATGGCTAGAAAGACGCATAAAGGAATTTTTTTTAACAAAATGTTATTCTTATTAAATTTGATTTTTATGCATAGAAAGATGCATGAAGGATTTTTTTAATTATAAAAGCGTTATTCTTATAAAAATTGATTTTTATGCATAAATAGATGCATAAAGAAATTCTTTTTATTTTAAAAGTTTTATTCCTATAAATTTGATTTTATGCATAAAAGGATTAAAAAAAGAAAGAGTTATTCCCAACAAAGAAAGAGTTATTCCCACTGAAGTTGATTTTTATGCATAAATAGATGCATAAAGAAATTTTATATCAAAATTACAATTCTCTTAAATTCTAAGTTTAAATTCTATGAGTATTTGATAAATGAATAGTTAAATACTCTAAGAGAGAAATTTCTAACGTTTTATATTCACACGGATTATAAAAAGAGAATTCAAAAAATCTATCGAGATCGAAATATTTTAAAAAATGATTAATCTATTCCTCATTGGAATTCGTAACTAATTTAGAAATCAGTTAAGTGAATATTCAAAGAAAGAAATTCAGTAAAATAGTAACTGAATTATCAAACCTTTACGAGAAAGATAGATCAGGAAAAGTCTTATCCGACTCGAACCTTGAATCAGACTATGACCAAGACCAAACTCTTTCGTCAGTTTTGAGAAAAGAAGGTGTGACCAATTTAGAAAAATACACTCAAAACTCCCGCCAAATTTGTGATAATCACTGAATGTGACTTAGTACCTGCAAATTACAATTATTGTAGTCTTGGTCAATCACTATACATCAAAATGTATATCATCTAATGACCTTGCATTGATGTGTTTTTCATGTGAGAAAGCATGTTTGGCCTGCTTATCAAGTTGGCATGCTTCACATACTTTGTACATACCATCAACCTTAAACTTTAGCAAACTTGCAACAATATTTTGGACCTACATAGACTTCAGTCGTATATTTACATGACCAATGCACTTGTCCCATATATCAATATCTACAACACCTATCCCATGTGCAAACATGGTTGATTCCTTCACTTTATGTAGGTTAACATTCAAAATAAACATCCTTCCATTTCTATTATTCTTTGCAACCAAGCAACATTGATTTTTAAAGGCTTCCACAAAACACCCTTGAGGGTTAAACCTCACTTGTAGACCCTGTTAAACCATCTATCCTACAGAAACTAGGTTCTTCATAATGTTTATAACATGAAGTACATTTTCCAAGTACTTTATTTTTCCATATTACATAGACAATGGCACTTTATCACCGTGTGCGATGAGGTGCGCAATATCATCATCTATTTTTACAAACCTAGTTTTTTTATTTTTTACATATCTCTAAACCATTCACCATGACTGGTCATGTGAGTGGTTTGCGCAATATCATCACCTATTTTTACATAACCTGGTTTTTTCATTTTTTACATCTCTAAACCACTCACCATGACTGTTCATGTGGTTACAAATGCCAGAATCCACATATAAAATATCTCATGATCATGACACATCTCTTGTCATGGAATTGAGTATGTGGTTTGTATCACAAGCAACTACTCACTTCTGTCATCACTTTGTTTACTTGATGATGCATAGTTGCCTTATTGAGCAACTTACCATTTTTTATATCATTCTACTTTTTATAGCAACCTTTGCAGTGTGCTTTGGTTTGTCACAATAGTAATAGCACTCCATGCTATTTGCACTCTGATTTCTTTGCCACAATTGCCTCGGCCTCTCAAGCTCTCCCTACCTCTAGAGTGGCCTCTTCCACCTATATGAGATTGATTGCTTTACTACTGGTTTTTATTTCTAATTTGACCACCACCTCGTCCTCTAGATGATGACATGCCTCTATCTCTACTTATATCTATAAGTAGAAGACCTATTCGTGCATTTCTAGAGGATGAACCTCCCCTAATATTTATCTCCTCATGTATGAGGAGAGTAATTAGTTATCTTCCTAAAAACTAGTAAAGTTCTCTCAAACTCCAATGGAGGTCTAAAACTTATTGTAGTCTTTGCCAAGGCCATTTAAGTTCATGGACACCATATCATCATTATGATCTAATAAAAGCAAGGGCATCTACAAGCCCTTTAACCTTCACTAAAGTAGTAATCATTTATACTCAACTTCCTTCTAGTCGCATTATGCAACTCCTCCTTTAGTTGCATCTTCCAAGTTTGGTTGTTTATATTGTACATTTTCACCAAGGTATCCCAAGCCTTCTTAGGTGTTTGTGCATCCTATATATGCACAATCATAGAATTTGTCACACTGATAGATAACCAATACATCTTTATGGCTTTTTCATGCCATGCTTTATATGCTTGCACTTGTTGTGGAGTTGGATTTTCTTCAACAATCTCTAGTTCTTTTATAATGAACTCCTAATATCCTTTTCTTTTATAAGGAAATTGGTCATCCTAAATTTCCATGCTTGGAAATTATTCTTGTCTAGCTTCTCGCTCACAATCTATGACAAGATATTAGACATCTTTACTTGTGCAGCAGCAACTAAGCACTTTTAATAACTTCTTCACTAATAGTAACTTGCAAACTTTGGTAGTGATTACTTGCGGTATTGTAAACCTGTCTATAATGCCACTATATGTAAACGAGCCACATAGACATATATCCACCAACACTTGTAACACTTAAGTTCTCTACATAGACTCTTATGTAACTAAATTTGTGCTATAACTTTTCACCAAACCAAAAATTAGCATACACAATTAAAATCAACACTTTCATAGAGTGTCGGACTGGGAAAAACTTGTAGAGCCAAAATGGGCCCCAAAACATGCTTGGATTGCACCGAAACACGTGCAAAATATCAATTTACAAAGTTTACACATAATAGGGTCTTCTTTCTTCAACCCAGGAGGATGCCTTAATCTGAAACAATGACTTTCATGTCTGCCTATAGCTCTCACAACTAGCAAAGGTGTTGCTCCAAAATCAAACTGGGAAACCATGTACCCATGGAAAGAGGGTCTTCTTCCTTCAACCAGAAGGATGCCTCAATATGAAATAATGACTTCTCTATCTGCTTATAGCTCTCATAACTATCAAAGGTGTTGCTCCAAAATCAAAGAAGGAAAGAGATGGAAATATCCTTACCCATATACCGTTTCTTTGCTTGCCTTGTTCTTGCCTGTTGCTTGTCTCCTCAACTCTCACAAGTCAAATACCATAAAGAGAATGCAGGGGAGAGAGAGAGAGAGAGCTTGAGTTCCTTGCAAACAAACACGTAAGAGAAATGGATGGCTCAATTTTCTTCCATCTTCTTCTTCTCTTAATCTAGTATATCATAAAGATAAGAGTTCATACTATAAGGGAAATCACTCTCCTACTAAATCATACAAGGTTGGTCCATAGTGTGAACCCAACTATATGAGTTAGCACCAACTCTATGCCAATAATAATCCAAATGTGTTTGTCACACATCTTGTCATCCATTGGTGGCATATCAATGGCATATGATTTGGTGCTATAAGTATGCCCAACAATAATCCAAATGTGGCTGTCACGCATCCTGTCATCATTGGTGCCATATCAATGGTATATAACTATGCCAATAATAATCCAAATGTGACTGTCACACATCTTGTCATCCATTGGTGGAATATCAATGTCATATGCTATAACTATGCCAATAATAATCCAAATGTGGCTGTCACACATCTTGTCATCCACCCCATTGGTGGCATATCAATGGCATAAATGCAAAAGCTATCACTCCCAAGTGGATCATCAATGTCAGCACTAGTTGAGCTTGATATCTCAACACCTTCTAGCATACTTTGCGCCATCTCCACAACTCTATCACCCTTGCAGCTCTGTAACACCACTTCCATGGAACCACCAAGCAACCCCAAGGCTCAAAAGTCTCACCATAACCCCATAACACCCGTTTGTGCCACCGAGTAATCCCAAGGCTCAAAAATCTCACACAACTCCATAACACATGTTTGTGCCATGCTATAACATCAACTCCCCAGTTGGAACTAGAAAGACAAAGCTCAATCAAGCATGCTAGCAAATCCGATGGTAGTGACATCAAGGCTTTCATCATGTGGATGAGTGACTCTCCACCCTCTACTCAGTAATACCACACGATATAAGCCAAAACCATTTGTGACATGCTACAACACCAACTTGCCAGAGCTAGAACTTGAAAGAAAAAGCTCAATCAAGTACACCAGTAATCTGATGGCAATAGTGAGATGTCAAGGTTTTTGTCATGGATGGGCGACTCTCTATACTTTCATTCAGTAGAGTGAGACCTCACAGTATAAGCTAAAACCTTAAAATCTTATTGTGTGTATATAACATAGCACTTCTTATTAATTATACATACCTTAAAATCTTATTGTGTGTATATAACATAGCACTTCCTATTAATTATACATACCCATGAATGAGTAAAAACTTGAAATCCAAAATAAAACTAAAAACGATTAAAAATTAAGAACATGCACATATGCACCTACCTGCATAAAACACATACACCTATGCATGCATGTGCATAATCTCTACACATAGTAACATATACATGTACACACACACACACACACACACATTTTTTAAAAACCTTAAAAAATAAAATAAAATAATTATGCTCATGTATGCCACATGGTGACATCATGGGCTCACATATGCCACATGGTGATGTAGGCTCACGTATGCCACATGGTGACATCATGGGCTCACATATGCCACATGGTGATGTAGGCTCACGTATGCCACATGTCAAAAAAATATTATTTTAAGAAAAATGTAATGCTCATATGGTGATGTAGGCCCACATATATGCCACATGGCAACATAGACTCACGTGTCAACACGTATTAAAAAAAACCTAATTTTCTTAAATTATTTATAAAACAAAAAAATAAAAAACAAGAGAGAGAGAGAGAGAGAGAGAGAGAGAGAGAGAGAGAGAAGAAGAAGAAGAAGAAGAAGAAGAAGAAAAAAAAGAAGAAGAAGATATCCACATTGCCTCTATCCCCACTACTCGTTGAATCCCTCAAGCCACAGAGGCCGCCCAACTAGCTCCATTGCAACTATGGGTAAAGCGAGCTGCCATGCATCTAGTGATCACCGATCTTGACTCCCCAAGAAAAGGGATGTTGAAAAAATGTCAAAGAAAGCAGCAACAAAGAGAGTTGAACAAAGCAGTTAAGTTAAATAAATCTTCAAGCTTAAGGAGCACACATAGAGACACACCTTCCACCATTGTCAATGCATGTCCCTTGCATATTTCACTCTGGGCATCACGTTTGTTTTCATATCTCACATCTCACGACACGCACAATCATATGCATCCATAACTAACCTTGTCAATGCCAACCAAGCCTGGCCCACGATCTTACCCATCGCCTAGAGAACCCTCCGAACCTTATAAGTACCTCCAAAGAGTTTTGATGCATGTGGTCTCTACTTTGACTCCAAATTCAATACCAACACAACCTCACCCTAGCCAATGTATTTGCCACATGAAAAAGCCCATTCTCTCTAGTCATCACATGCTATGAGCTCAAGGTACAATGTCATGTTACGTTAATAAGATGTAGACCACCATTAACTCGTGCAAATCATTCCATGCTTGTCTTGGTGCTTATCACAAGATGTGATCGCTTCTACCAAAACTACCTAATTCTGTAGTGTCCTAGTCATTTCCACAATAAAAGGAGGCCTCACATGAAGAACTTCATCACCTATACCTTATAAGCTATCTACCACCTAGCTACCCAAAACTTCTCACCAATATGCTCTGCATATCCAATAGCGTATTAGTCCCAAACTATACCACTTAACCTTACATGCTTCGTGGTGTATTCCTGGACCATCCACACCTTTCCCAACCCAATAATAACTTCACCATCGACTTGGGTGACTATAAGGAAGTGATTTTTTAACCTTGTTAAAAGCCTCGTAAAAGAGAAGATATAGGTCTAGAGATTTGTGTCTGGGTTGCGCCATGCAAATAATCGACCTATTGATTTCAAAGGTCTATGCTATCCATTTGAACCAATTGGATATATAGCTAGCCTCATCATCGATGATGGTTCCTTACATTTTGCTAGCCTTATCGTCGATGATGATTCTCTACATTTTGCTAGATGTTGTGCTATGTTTTCCTTTAATGCACTAGGTTTACTGATGATTATATTGGTAACCTTAAAATGTGAAGATGTTATGTAGAGTTTAGAGATCCCTTTATAGACCTAGATTCAGGTTTATCTTATGGAGTTGGATTGATTAGGTTTTAGTACTAGAGATGTTACACGAGGGAGACATGATATGCAGATGTGTGATATACACAACATTGATGGTATAACCTGTACTTGATTTTCCAAATGCATTTGGCTCACGTATGTCCTCTAGCCCAAGATCATAACAAATGTTGGAGCATTTGTTGTGGAGTTCTTGCATGTTGTAATGTAGCCAGTTCCCTTAGGGCACATTTTGAATGCAGCTGAGATGAGAGAGGCTATCATTTATTGCATGTAAGATGGGATTCTTGGATAGAACTTGATAATTCGATAATTTTATCTTGTGGAAATGGGCCTTAAGATTCTTTCGTGCACAAATTCAAAAGTGGAGGTGGATATTATGGTTGGTTCATTGGGAGAGTTTAGCAACTTCCTATGGGATTTATAATTTCTTTCCAGACACGTGCTATTCTAGGTAAAGATACCGTTCCTTGAGACTATCCTCCCAATTTTAATCTAAGGTTTGTAAGATTTACATGTGGTAGCCATACTCAAGATCTAGCAAGCCTTATGTAGGTGTGATTGCCTTATGCACCAATGAGTTACGACAAACGTAGTATTACTTGAGGCAAGATTTTCGTAGACAAGTGTTTTACACTTACGATAGCCTCATGATCGTATAGATGGCAAAATTGCCATAGACGAATGTTCTACATTTATGGTAGCCCCACGATTATGGGAGGAAGTAAGAGGTAATATCATATAGGAAAAATTTACGTAGTGGGCTAGCCTGAAAGTCAACGTCCTTCAAGTGGGAGTCTGCTAGAATCAAGACGGGATTGGGAAGGAATTAATCACTTTGACTTAACCTTATGCCTAAAGGGGATCTTGTATGAAGTGTATCCTAGTGGTATGGAGCACGAGGATCAGCTACATGCAAGGTTTTTGGATACATCTATATTCCTATTTGGTGGATTTTAGGACTTAGTAGGAATGACAATTGATTTGAGAAATCAATTACAAGAAGGAAGGAAAAATGAGACTATTCCAGATGACCGGAGAGAGAATTATGTAGTTGCTTGGCATTTGCAACTATGATTGAGTCTATGTTTCTTAGGTAAGGCGGTTATGCTTTGCCAAATACTGGATACCGCCTCTTTGCTTCACAAAGTCCAAAGGGATCATAGCACGCACATATTTTTAGTAGAGATCCAGATTTAGGGTAAACTTTGTTGATATTGAAATTAATAGGTTGCTCGGATAAATTAGATTGCTAGCAACCTTTGGTAATCTTTCGAAAACTTGCATGTTAAGGAGTGATGGATTTGTAAGACGTATACAGGGTATATGTTCTGATGGTATGGGACACTAGGATGTATCACATGTGCGGGTTTATAAGACTTTGTCGAGGTAGATATTTTAGCTACTGATTGGATATAGTTATCCAAAACTCAGGATTGTTGGATGCCTAGTTCATGGGGTGAATGCACTAGCCTCTGATATTAAATGACAAATGTCAAATTTATTAGCTACGTCTTTGATGTGGCAAATGTGTAGTTTATGGACCACCCCTCTGGCCTGGCAAAATACCAAAATTATTGGAATTTATTATGGCTAATATCCAAGGCTATGTAGCAAGGTATTGGTGGTGTTATTCTAGATTGACCCAATTCCAGTAGAGTGTTGATGTTGGCAAATTTCGCTTGCATCTTGATTATCTTGACACAACAAACTAAGTTGGGACTTGAAGTTTCTCAATACTCAAGCAGTTAGAGACTGACCAAGATAGGTTCCTACTCATGATGATTGTTTTCAATCTATCACACAACAAAGAGAGGATAAAGTAGTTCTCGTGGAACATTGTACATGTTCAGCACCAAGAGATCATTTGATTGGCCAAGATCTACCTATGATAATATTGAACCGGTCATGTTTGGTATGGATTAAACTTGAAGATGTAGTTCTAAGTGCAAATAGTCCTAGAAAAATTTGGCTTGCTATAGCCAATTCCACAATTTTGCATTTCATAGAGGATATGGTACATAAGGAGAGTTGTATCATGGGTGTTCAGGTTTGGACATTAGTAACACATTCAAAGGCCAGTTATGACGAAAGTATTCAGATATCTGATAATTATGTGGTTCTAAGTGGGAAGGTATTTTTTTATATCCCCTAGTTACGAAGAATTATCCAATCCTAATAGAATAGGTAATTTGATTAGCTACAACAACCGTCACTAGAATGTAAAACTATTCTATTTCTTGGGAGTTGGATTGAGAGATTGTTGTTTTCCTCACGATTGTGACTCGAGTTAGTTTGTCTTTAGTTCCACTGAGATAGCATTGACTACAAATATAGTTAGTTCCTATAGCAAAGAAGCAAACATGGTGAAGTAGCAAGAACATTGACTACAAATTTGATCAACTCCTATGGCAAAGTTATGAGTGGAAAAAGCAAAGATGGTGAATCAAATTATGGAGATGGTTGTCAAATGTAGTTTGAATTTGCATTGTTTATTTCCAAGAATGAAAATGTTTTAGGAGAGAAAGTACAATCTTTCATGTCAACATACTAAAAGATATACTAGAAGTTAAGAATAGCATTGTCTCTTTACTAGCTTGTTGAGATTGAGGAATTGTCTTATGTTCCACATAAATAAAATAAATGATTGATTTCAAATAAACGCAATTTAGAAATAAGTTGATCACCAAGTAAAAAATTAAGTGGAAAGATAACACAAAGGAAGGCGCGACTTGCGAGCCAATTGCTAGTTTACAACATAGGTTTTTCTTAAATAAATTGTTTCCACCGAGAGTGGAAACGTTTGACAAGGAAAAGTCTGCTTTGTGTCTAAAGTTACTCCTTAAGATTACTACCCTAATCCAATAGAATTACGAGTGTCTTGGATTAAGAGAAAGCAAGCTAGTACGAGCAACTAAGATGATTATTTAAAGCAACAATGGACACTATATACATGAAACATGGGTTATTGTTAAAATTAGACCAAGACTCCGACCACACATAGCAAAGCATAGATAAACATGCCAAGACTCCAAAAACACGTGGTAAGAGCTTAGATTGACATGCCAAAAGCCTCTATGGGACAAACCGACGTGGATCCATGGGGGTCAAAAATTAGCCTCTAACTCAAGTGGTTCAAATCATCGCACCCTTCTTAGGGGGTTTGTACTAATCATTGTGTTTTGTGTTTAGGAGATCCATAGGGTTGTAACAAACACAATATTGATACATTGACCAAAGGAGAAAATGTGACTGTGAACTCAAATAAAATGCTCATATGAGAATTCCTTTTTAGGAGGAGAAACATTTCAATCTTGAGTGGATTTCCTCTACATACACGGTAGTTTTTCGCCACTCAAGACCTTGATCTCACAACTCTTTGCTTTAATCGCTAGGCTAACTTTTCCTGTGTTAATCCAAGCTTGCACTTTATTTTTAAAATTGAAGCACATCAGACTACGTCTATCAAACTGATAACACCAAACCACCCACACACCCCCCCCCCCTTGCTATCACAGGCCAACCAGTTTTTGCATACAAGGTTTGATTGCACAAAACTTGGTAAAACTTCCAAAAACTTTAATTTTAAGAAATGTGCTGTCTTAGACAGTTAAAAGAATTGTGCTGACTTTTAAGAAATGTGCAGACTTTGACAATTAAAAGAAACATGCTGACTTGGATAGCTAAAAAGAAACATGCTCACTTTGACAATTAAAAAGAAAAGAACAGCATTCGATATATACCTAAATGAATCCAAGAACATGCCCAAATTCACCTTATAAGAAAGTGCAAGTTATAACCTGATGGTAGTCCATCCACAAGGCATCAACTCCATTATGCATAGTATGGACTAGATACTACGACATCCCCACTAACGTCATCAGTGCCCAATAGTGGTATCAATATATGCTCCCACAAACCACACACACAAGGGCATACATCTTCAACTTAAATGAGCATCAAACCATGGCTCAAGAACTTGATCGACTGCAGATGATCATGTCACTTAGGCACTCAAAATCTTGCATGATTTGTTGTTTGACAGTCAAAATTCTATGTAAACCATCTTAACTTCGAGAAGTCAATGGCATCAGCTCACAAAAAAATCAGATTAAAAAGATATATTCAAAAGTTAGTAAGAATGCCATTCACAAAAAGTCCTACCACAGAAAAAGCCCTTCCACAATACCTCTTTGGAAGTAAACATCATATAGCTACCAGTAATCTACCCTGAGACCCATCTTTGAAATCAACATGAAAGAAGCTTTACTTGCATCAAACCAAACTAAATGCTTCCGACTTCTAGACTCAGAATGCAGTAAAACTTCTTGTCAAGGAAATTGGCTTACGCGTATGGAGTCATATTTATGCCTGTGTCCCCCCTGTTTGCCTTTCTCCAAGGGTCTTCTCTTGCTTTGGTGTAACAAAGGTAATAGGAGACACTCAGAATGAACGTAAAAAAGGTAAAAGCTACTCCGGCAGCAAAAGTGTCCTTTCGAATCGCTTCACATGTCAGATCCACTGTTCCAAAATAAGAGAAATATCTGGTGTGTTTGGCATTCTGGACTGAACCAGCCAAAAGACAAGCTCCTGCTACCAGGAAGGACACCCTGCGAGGAGATATAGATTGGTGAGAACAACAGGAAGGAAAAATTTGAAAGATTCAAGTGTGCATGGATAGATGTGAACTAGGAAGTGTTACCAGTTCAAAAAGAAGAAGATGATAGCAAAGGCACGGGCTGCACCCGGTTTTAAGGAGCCTCCACAGCACAAACATCGGGTAGCCGCTGATATCAGGAGCTGACTCCCCAGCAGAAACAAGAGAGCCCCCACACCCAGACCAGAGGCAATATCTGATGCGTACGAACACCACTGAAAAGTACTTGTATCATCATGCTGCTTCGTACCCTGCCAAGTGCAACAAGAGGGATTGAACTCTTGCATGTGACCAACTAGAATCATTGAGCATGATTTGCCTTGCGATGCTCAAACAAAAACAGAACAGCCCTAGCAAACTCTGAGACAGATCTGCCCATGCATGTGAAAAAAGTATGTGCATGTACATCTCACTCTCTCTCTCTCTCTCTTTCTCTCTCTCTCTCAAAAGACAAAACACTTCAAGTTCAAAATAATGTAGAATACAAGCAAAAATTCAGAAGAAAAGAGCATGGGAGCATACTGTGGCACGCCTCTGTTCAGCTCCAATGCCAAGCCCAAAAGCAATGAGATCCAGGACAAGCACCGTGATGATGAGGAAGATGGAGGCACCCATGGCTGTGCTGGTTCAAAGGGGAGGGGTAACAAGTGAGGGGCAAACGATGATCCGGAGGGGTATGATAGCTTCAACAGATGTCAGGCTGGCTTCTTCAGCAGATCTGTTCTCCTATTTAGTAAATCTACAACTTGCCCTTTGCAAAGAGCTAGAAACTCTGCTTAAACTTTCTTTCTTGTATCAGAGACCCTAAGACTCCTCCTCAGATCATCAAAGCTCTGAGTAAATCAGAGATCTACCTCTCTCTCTCTCTCTCTCTCTCTCTCTCTCTCTCTCTCTCAGAACAGCAACCCTAGCTTGTTATCTTCACCAAAGGCTACTGGTCTAACAAGACCAACAGCTTGTCCCGTCCCAGAGCTTTGGCGGCTTCACATGGGAAGTATTGTTTTTTTATTCTTTAAGCAACAGAGAAAAGCCTGTGGAGTGGGGATGCCTTGACGTCAATTTTGCGTCTGCTGACAGCAATCATATGCTACCTTCTGAAGCATGCAGCAAGAAAACAAAAACAGTGAAAAGGGCAAAGCTTTACTGTACAACATACCCTAATGGTCTTTTAACCGCAAACAGCATAGGAAAGACCCTGAAAGTTGAAAAGCTTGAATTCTAGAACCCTGAGCAGCTTGGATTCAAGCCATGACTGACCATGTAAAGAGGTTCAGGATTCACCGTGAAAAGCTTGTGAAATACCAACAAATTCGCAATACAGGAGATGCACTGCAAAATGCGAACCCTAGATACTGAACTCTGAGCAGAAAAGGCAAGGAATGGTTAACCTAACCCTAACCCTGGTAAAACACCCGCAACCAGCCACAAAAGCCACCTTGGACAAGAAAAGCTGCAGCAAGCTGCTTGCTTTCGGTGTGTTCGTGACACCACATTTCAAAAGTCGTAAACATGTAATTTAGTATAATAATAATAATACAATTTTAGTATAATAATAATACAATCCTAGCTTGAAACACACGCACGCATGCGGCCCAAGCCCTTTCTGCTTGTCCAATGTCAACCGTCGAATTTTTTTTTTTAATGTGAGATTTTTTTTATTTGTAGTGTCCTTACGGATGAGAGCTAGAAGTAAGACTCGAGCATGAAACCTTACCCCAAACACACACACGCTTCACCAATTGCTCTACCGCACTCCTGGTAGAGCAGTGCGGTAGAATTGATCAATTCCAAGCTTTGTTCTTTTTGGCCAGCCTCCATTGATAGGATTTCTCTGCGTCTCAAGACCTCTTTCAGTAGCACATATTTTTGGGCTGTCATAGGTCATACGGACCTATTAGGCAAATTTATTAATGATGACAATCTTATTAATGCTGACAAGTCTTCAAAAATGGACTTTGCCACCCCCCAGCCCCCAATAGACCCGAGACTTGCTTCAACTACAGGGGCAACTGACACAGGTAGTGTACATTGAGGCCATGTACTCAGTCCATGATGAGGATGACACATTATGAGTTCCGACACATGAGGTTCTTTGGTTGCTGACACTTTTGCTTTGGCAGTTTCAAACTTTTGAATTTCCTCCTTGACATTTGAGTACTGAGAGGAGTCTAAAATCCCTTTTTTTTCTCTCTCTCTAGCTTGTGTGAGAACCCCCCCCACCTTTATATATATATATATATATATATATATATATATATATATATATATATATATATATATATATATATTTTTAAGGGAGGAGGTGGTCAACACCTTGTCGACCCCCCCCCAAGTTATCCTCTCTCTCTCTCTCTCTCTTCTCCTTCCCCACCACCCTCCCTCCCTCGCTTAGACCTCCCCCCCCACCATCTCCCTTCTCTCCTACTACTGCCCCCCCCTTCCCTTAGCTTCTTCTCGCGCACACGCATACTAGCCCCTCCCCCTTCACCCCCATTTAAACCTCCCTCTCCAGCTCTCTCGGCACTCACCCTCTCGTCAACCCCCTCACTGTCGCTCCCTCTCCCTCACCGCTCTTGCTCCCTCTCACTCCCTCGCAACATCTCCCTCACCTACCCTCTCACTCCCTCACAACCTCTCCCTCACGTGCTCTCACTCCCTCGTAGCCTCTCCCTCACCCACTCTCTCTCACTCACTCGAATCCTCTCCCTCAACTGCGCTCTCTCACACCCAACCTCTCCCTCACCTGCCCTCTCTCACTCCCTCGCAACCTCTCCCTCACCTGCTCTCACTCCCCCGTAGCCTCACCCTCACCTGCTCTCACTCCCCCGTAGCCTCTCCGTCACCCACTCTCTCTCACTCACTCGAATCCTCCCCCTCAATTGCTCTCTCTCACCCACTCTCACTCACTCCCTCAGCTGCTCCCTCTCGCTCCATCTCTCTCTCCAGCTCTCTCACACTCGCTCCCTCTTCCTCACTAGTTCTCTCTCCCTCTTTTATGCCGCTCCCTCTCCCTCTCTAGCTCTCACTCTCGCTCCCTCAACCTCACCTGCTCTCTTGCTCCATCTCCCTCTCTAGTTCTCTCACACTCACTCCCTCTCCCTCACCCACTCTCTCGCTCCATCTCCCCTCCAGCTCTCTCACAATTGCTCCCTCTCTCTCACCAACTCTTTCAATTCTCCCTTACCCTCTCTCTCTCTCTCTCTCTCTCTCTCTCTCTCTCTCGTAATAGAAGATATATTACCAAAAATTACTTTACAAATGGCCACCAAGTGATGTACTAGCTTTCCCTCACTAATTACTCCAAACCACAAGTGTAGCTTGAAGTACCCTCATCCAATATATAGTCGTGTCATTCTCCACCAAATGAGCTGATCGCAAAGGAAGAGACTTGTCATAATAGTAGCCCTTTTATACAACCTATGTGAGCTATAATACCAACTTTTGCATCAAATATGAAGGTGTTCCTAGTTAACCAAATATGCCACAAACCTGTCCACCTGAAGAAATGAAAGAAAACTGAATGTTCTAGGTTATCTGGCCCATTCAAAATCTTGCCAAAAATCCAGTCTTTAACCTTACCGGCCTATTTGTCAACAGAATCCATACGCGAGAAATGAAATCCCACATCTTCTTTGCATCGAACATGAAATGAAAAGATGCAGGCATGTTTCCAAGCATGTAGTACAAAACACACAATTACCAGAAGCAATTTGCCGCTTTCAACTGGTCCCCCAATGGTAGGCCTCCAACTAGCATACGTCATAGGAACACCTTCCCTTGATATGGAATCTTAGACCACCAACCCTCTTGTAAGATTACTTCCAACATGCCCTACTTTTATTGATGTTCTATACCCTATTATTATTGATGTTCCCTTGATATGGAATCTTAGACCACCAACCCTCTTGTAAGATTACTTCCTTCCAACATGCCCTACTTTTATTGATGTTCTATACCCTATTATTAGCCTTCTCAGTGATCCAGTGCTTATCTTCCACCATCATATGGTAGAATTGATTTGTTGTACACTGGACAGTATCTTGAGACTTTCGAAATGCCCAATCTAACCAAGGTTACTGATCCTCCAACTAAGGAATATCACCAAACGGTGTAAGTCATGCCCTCACCTTCTCCCATACCTGTACATATCCACGTGGAACCCAAAAATACTGACTCATTTTTTGAAAAGACAATAAGCTGCCTCTACATGGCAACAATGCATCCATAATTCTCACTAGTCCCAATCGAGCCATTCTATTGAATTTTGGTTGCTCAAACAAGTTTGTCAAGCCACTTCAGAAATTGTGAAGTAGCCAACACCTCACTTGCCATAGAATTCAACTGCAACCGCCCATTGATCTGAAGGCTTCCATTTAGTGTGTGCCAACACCTCCTTCCATCATGAGATCATCAATTGAGAAAGGAGAGGTGAAGCCAACACCTCACCTGCCATAGAATTCAACTGCAAACCGCGCGTTAATCTGAAGGCTTCCATTTAGTGTGTGCCAACACCTCCTTCCATCATGAGATCATCAAATGAGAAAGGAGAGGTGAAGCCACCACTTGAACCTATTGGGAACCATTCACTACATCTCACCATGTACCATCAATCCTAGTATTACCATGCACAAGTGTGACCTCCTCTATGAGGGCCTTTAGCCATTACCACCCTTGGATCTTGAGATACACATATATCTTGCAATAAAGGCCATCTCCTAACGACCATATGTAATCTGACATCTAATAGGGCTGTCCCTTCACTCTAATAACATTTTCCTAAGAAATCCATGTCTGTCCTTACGTATTTCATGCTCATTTTCATAGCATAAATCTAATTGGCTATTGTATCATCTGATGCAAAGCTTTGACCATCCATAGCAATAAAGGCAAGAAAAAGATATTATACTAATCATAATGGATTGTGCCACTTTGAGCCGAACATGCGTAGGCCAACTCTGAGATTTCCAATACACAAACATATCATTTATCCTTGTAGAAATCCATGCCAACAAAGCCTGTGAATCAACATTAACTTCAATCAGATAACCCAAGTGGCGTGTGATGCATCTCCTCTGTATGACATGTCCATTCCATCCCAAACCAAGCAAATCGCTCTCGATATAGCTTATCAGAGTAGATTAATGTATAACCCTGAAGCAAGATTAAAAGTATCCCAAATAGCCATGGCCTTCTGAACATTATCTCTTTGAGCCTTAAGGAACATGAAAGAATCATTTGCCAATGCATGGCCGACCATTTGCTCTCCACTTGGAAGAGTAAGCCCTACACCTTCATCATCCTCCACTAGCTTATCTAGTCAAGATAAGATTGGATGTGTAACAGTTACAAACAAGAGAGGGCTAAGTGGGCATCCCTGTCTAATCGATCTCGGCAAATGAATGGGTCAGTCACCCCACCCTTAATTATAAGCCTAGCCACTGCATGTTAGCTAATACTATAAATCAAAGAAGACATGCAAGGGCCAAATCCCATAGCCTGCATAAGCTGTGAAAGAAAAGACCAACTAATGTGATCATAAGCTTTTTCAATATCTAGTTGAATCATAACCACCTCTTGCCTCAAAGCCCTTGCATAATCAATTCCAATTTGTAAATTCAGTATATTATGCAAAATATTTTCACCTTTAATAAATCCATGTTGCCTTGGATGAATCAGAGTAGGAAGAAATCTTTGTAACATGTTGGCCAAGACCTTTACAAATATCTTATCAATATGATTGGTGTCTGACGTAGATTAACTAGGGATGGAACTTTAGGCAATAAACGTACAAGCCCAATCTTCCAACTGGATGAATCAAAGTAGGAAGAAATCGTTGTAACATGTTGGCCAAGACCTTTACAAATATCTTATATATGGCCCCCATCAATGTGATTGGTATCTGACGTAGATTAACTGGGGATGGAACTTTAGGCAATAAACGTACAAGCCCAATCTTCCAACTTGCAGGCATGATAACTGTATTCCACACCTACTTAAAAATAGAAGTGAGAGGGACCTTCAACTCATCAACATACTTTGTGAAAAGCTCATTGGGGAGCCCACCCATCCTAGAATTTTTCCTTTAGGCAAATGCTTCAACACATATTCCACCTCATCCATAGAAATATCTCTTTCCAATTCATTTGCATAAACCTCTGATACCTGGTGACAAACCAAGTGAAACAAATACTCTCTAGCTCAATGACATCGAGGAATATGACCTTCTACGGACCCAAAAAATGGCATTAAAAGTTCATTCACACATCTAGAACACAAGTAGGATCAGCAATCAATACTCCTTGCCTATGGTGCATCGTGACAATATTCTCATGTGCATGCTTTTGCCGCAAACGAGCAAAGAATGTATGTGACTGACAATTAGAATCCATTAGGGCATCCATTCAAGCCATAAGCTTATATCTCACATATTATTCTCATGCAATGCCGCAACCTATACTGCAACCTAATGGGACAACCAATCAATAGCTATCTCAATGTCAGGGCAAGAACCATCCTCTTGAACCGCTTGATTCAAATCAACCAACAACGATTCTAGGTTCCACAACTTCTCCCTAAAATACGATGCATTATGAATCCCATACTGGCGAGCAAGCTTTTGAATATTGAACATGCAACACTTCCAAGTTGACACCCCAATAGAGATTACATGGCCTCGAAAGTTTTGTAACACCTGCAATATAAACTAATGGAAAATAGTATGCTCTAAGAAAGTTTGGTTAACCTTAAGAGGAGCCTTTCCCAATAATGGCCTATAAGCATCCATAGAATGGCTATGTATCTCCAATACCAAAGGGAAATGATCTGACAAAATATGATTATATTCCACCTACATGGATAATATCTCTGTGGCAGAAACAAATCATGCGGCAAATATACATTTTGCTCTTGTACCCATGTACTGTTGAGAGGCATATGTAAATCCTCTCTCATGCGGGTGTAGCCATAACCACATATCTTGTTTCAAAACTTGATTGGCAAAGACATTCCATCTGAGCCTCTCCGACCCATCCATATTAGAGTGAGGTGTAGAGGCATGCTCCATCAATTCACATACATTAAAACTACCCCAACACAAAGTGAGGCTTAGCATTACATCCATAATAGAGTGAGGTGTAGAGGCATGCTCCAGCAATTCACATACATTAAAACTGCCCCAACACAAAGTGAGGCTTAGCATTACACAAACACAATAAATTGTCACATAACCGACAATGTTGTGCAACACCATTAGGTGCATATAGGCCCACAAGCCATAATGTTTCATCTATAAACTCCACTTCCACAACAATGAACCTCCCCCAGACATCCTGCATAATCAATGATGGCTTAAACTAAGATTTCATTGCAATCATGACCCCTAATTGTGTAGTGGGGTGCCCACTATAAACACACGAAATTCCTTGTAATCATACACTTGTCCAACCATGGAATGTTTTTATGCTCCACAGCACAAAACATATCCCATTGACCTTGAAACATAGTATGCCACATGATGCGATAATTATCGCATGGTGAACACACACCTTTTACATTCCAAAGAGCAATCTTCACAATCCATCAAAACAAAAAGCCAATCAATGAGAGGTACCACCATCGGCCTCTGTTTCCTTAAAATATTACACAGGATCCTCAATGCTTTGTCTCTCCATCTGTTCCCATACTCTCACCTAAAGTACGGGCATCATTAGGTGATGTATTCTATCTTCACTTGACATCTGGATACTTCTTGTCCCAAGCTAAGACAATAGCCCCTTTTTTATCAAATAGAAGAGGAAAATTTACCTGATTTTCTTTTGTAACTCGAGGTCTCGGATTATACTGAGAGTGTGATATCCTGCCTTGGTTATTTTTTTCTCAAGTCCATCTTGTGGCACCATGACGAAATGATGAAGAGGCACCATGACCAACACTCACATTTCGATTACCACTAGAAGTAGCTATCTGGCGAGCACCTCTCTTTGCCACCACAAGCCAAGCTTTATCTTCTGTATCGGCCAAAACTTGTTGACCTTCTGCCACAAAACTTGTTTACCTTTATCTACCAATTGCTCACTTTGTTTTGCTACTTGTTTGCCCTTCTATATATTCACAACAGATGGCAAAACTAATGTATCCTTATGAGTCAAACCCTGGGACACATTCGGTTGTGGTTAAGCATTCACCTCCTTTGGACACTTTGAAATGAAGTGACCCATCTCATGACAACGAAAGTAATGGCCTGCAAATGATCACTTTAATTCGAAATACAAAGGGTCAAATCCATCCATGCATAACCTCAATTTTCAAGGTTGGGGCTTCCCAGTATCCTAGAGCATGCAAACCCTATTTTTATTCTCGGACGACATTCTAGGCTCCACCAACACCTCCCCAATAGTACGCATGGCCAACGGTAACAATTCCCACATAGTTAATGGAAAGTCTATAGCCTCAACCCAAATAGGGCATGCTTGGCGCAACATATCTCTATACTCTACCATAGGGCGCTAGGGTACAACATGCACCAACTGTCCATCTAGAAATAATAACGGGACTTTCTACATAACCAAATCTCGAATTTCTTTGGATGAGAATAAGACTTCATAAAATCCTCTGAGACCATCAAAGATCTTCTCCACAAAATTACCATCTAATAAATCATGTGACCAATTTGTTGTTGAAGAATGGAATTCATCCAGTAAAAAAGAAAATTGCAGCCTTGTTATGAAAGGATTCCACTTATGCCACAAACTGCCATGTTTCCACTCGGGAATCTACCACTTCCTCTATTGGAACTTGGTAGCTCTAACATGATTTTCCATCACATATGGCTGCAAAATTTGATTATCTTGTGTAACTCGAAAGTCAAAAGCCACCTCATGGTTCTCTTCCTGAGGTGCATCAAGAAGCAAGGTATCCTGAAGCATCCGACTAGCCTCCTTCCCTCCATATTCACCTCCGATCAATCTCTGCCTTTTAGCTTGATCTTCAGGTTATGGCTATGGCCCTTCACCCTCAAACTTCTTTGCATCATTTGTTGAGACATGTGCCTCTACAAAATCCATATCTCTGGTTTCCTAACTAATTTCCACTCAACACCAAAAATTAATGCTTCCACCAACAAAGGAAGGAGAAGAGTTACGTTTCAGCACTACAAATAAAGAGGAGAAGATCCACTCCTGGATGGAAAACATGTCTGCACTTACGGCTCCAAAATGGGGGTAAAACTCCATCACATTTGAGGGAACCCCTTCAAGCTCACCCACACATAGAAATTAGGGTAAACACAAACACAGTGCAAGTTAAAAATCTGCATGCGATTGCGATCGCGAATTCTCCACTGCCCGGATGGAAAATCTGCATGAATGGCTCCAAAAGGGGGGTTAAACCCTAGCACAACAGCATAGTTGTTGGAACCGCTCTCCAGGCTCACCACCACCACAAAGAAATTAGGGCAAACACAAACACTGTGCAAGCTGAAAATCTGTGTTGTGCGATCGCGATCACGAACTCTCTCTCTCTCTCTATATATATATATATATATATATATATATATATATATATATATATATATATATATATATATATATATATATATATATTATATATATATATATATATATATCATATTTATTTCTCTCTCTGTGACCACGTAGGATAACATTTAAAAAAAAAGAAAAAAGAAAAGCTCTCTTTCAAATTTATTTTCTTTTCCAAACCAGATAAAGTGGAGTATTTAATTCTCATTTTGTATATAAAAAATATTCAAAACCTAGTAGGTGAGTATTTATTTTATAATCAAGAGGGTTCCCACCAAAGATTCATTGCCCTTAAGAGGAGATCCACGCCCAAATGAGAAAGTGTTCGGCTTCTGTCCTCCCTAGAGGATGGCTCGTGTGGTGGATGTGTGGAACGGTCGTCCAAGAACGAATGATCCTACCGAGGTGATGACAGGCCTCAAGTGATGGTAGCCTGTGAATCACTCCCAAGAAAGTGGAGGATTAGCTCACCTCCCCATAACCGCGATTATTGGGCCTCCACCTCGTCGTGTAAGTGAAACCAAACCCTAGAAGTTTTTGATTAAGAAAGGAGCGTTTGATGCATTTAGATAGGGAATTTTTGACTAAATAAAGAGAAGGTAGAAAAGGTTATTTTTCTTATGTGGTGAGAATATTTATTGCATGGATTTTTGTGTGAAATATGGATGCAATATTACGATAAGCCCGATATTATATTCTAAAATTATTGTAAAATAAACCAAGGGACGTGTTCTCTTGGGAATAACCATTCTAAAGTGATCGGTCTAATCTCATTCAAGGATGCCAAAAATGAAGAAGTAGTGGCAGAAAGGACTGGTAGACCCAACTTACAGCTAGTAAAAGGCAGTAAGTTACTAAAAGGGTCTTAAGAAGAATCAAAGGGTGTTTGTAGTAAAACTCAACAAAGTAGAGAAAGATACTATATGAAGTGAACCTGATTGACTGCTACATGACTACAAAGATCTCTTCTTAGAGGAACTTATCCAGATGCCTTTGTTCAGATATCGAGGTTAACTAGTGCTACGGCGGACCTTGATGACCGGCTTAGGTGATAGATTTCGCACTTATGCCACTGGCATAGTTGATATGCCGCCAGTGGATGACAGGCTATGTGACAACCACTTTGGAGTACTAGAGTTATGGCATAGTTATAGCACCAGCTCATATATGGTTGTAGAGAATAGAATAAAATTCAGCCATCCATCTCTCTCTTGTGTCTTGCCCTCTCTTGTGTGTATGTGTTTTTGCTTGCAAGGAACTCAAGCTCTCTCTCTCTCTCTCTCTCTCTCTCTCTCTCTCTCTCTCTCTCCCACATTCTCTTTATGGTATCAGAGCTCCAGTTTGTGTGAGGCAAGAAAGAGGCAATAATAAGCAAGCAAGGAAGTGGTACACAAGTAAGAGCATCATCATCTCTTTCCCTTCTTGGTTTAGGTACAACACCCCTTGGTAGCTCTGGAAGCTACACATCTCCGATATTGAGGAGCTATCTTTGCAAGCTTAGAGGTGTTTGTGTGGTATGCTAGAATTGCATTTCGAGCACGTCTCGATCTTCGTTCTATCTGCAAGCTATTTTTGACAGTTTCATAAAGTTCTGGGTTGAGAACTGTCTCTAATCGAAATCTGGTTATTGCAATTTTGGGATTGCAAATAGTGTTTGGACATGTATTGACATTAGGTGTATGTACATGTACTTTAGTCAAATTTGGTGACCTACAAGTTGTGCTAAAGTATCACTATACAATAGTTACAGAAGATATTGTTGTGTTGCAACCTATTGCTGTGTTATAGGTTGCATATAGAAGTTGTTTGTTATAACTTTTTAATTGTTGTAGGAGAACATTTCTAATGGAATCAATTAGATTATCAGTGAGAAGCTGGATAAGAACAACTTCCATGCCTGGAAAATTCAAAATGACCAATTTTCTGATGGGGGTAAAGGATTTTGGGACTATGTGGAAGGAGACAATGAGGAGCTCTAGAGTTGTCTGAAGAGAATGCCACTCCAATAGATATAAAGGCATTCAAGGATTGGAATCAAGGTGCAAGGAAAGTCATGTATTGGTTTTCAATTAGTGTCACAGACACGATGATAGGACACATATAGGATGCCAACACTCCAGCAGTTGCATGGCAAAATCTAGTGCAAATGTTTCAGACCAACACAAAGGCAAGGAAATTACAGCTAAAGCAAGAGCTACATAGTGTAGAAAAGAAAAGCATGTCTATCAATGAGTACGATTTAAAGATCAAGGGCATTGTTAAATCCCTTGCATCCATCAATGTATCGGTGGAAGATGATGATTTGGTGAGTGTTTGTTTGAATGGGCTTGGGAAAGAGTACAAGCCATTAAAGACCTCCATTACAATTTACAATGTATCGGTGGAAGATGATGATTTGGTGAGTGTCTGTTTGAATGGGCTTGGGAAAGAGTACAAGCCATTAAAGACCTCCATTACAATTTACAATTAGGGAGAGTACTCCCAACTTTCGTGTCTATACTGATAATAGAAGAATAGTCATCACTAGATGAGGACTCTTCTTCATAAAGAAAGAACACATCGAAACATGCCTTTTACTCTACTTTAGGTAGAGGCAGAGGTAGAGTTCCTGGTCAAGGCGGCCAAGGTGGTGGCCGACAAGGAAATTAGAATTGTGGACAACAATAGTCCAATGATTTGCAGCAACATTAATCATATACAAGTGGAAGAGGCCAGTCTAGAGGCAGGGGAAGCAAAAGAGGTCGAGGTGGTTGGCAAAGAAATCAGAATGCAAATAGCATAGAGTGCTATTATTGTGGCAAACTAGGCAACATGGCAAAGCACTACTATAAAAAGCAAAATGACATTAAAAGTGGAAAGTTGCACCAAGGCAACTATGCATCATCTAGTAAACATGGAGGTGATGACAGAAGCGAGCAGCTATTTGTGATGCAAAACATGCTTAGTTACATAACAAAAGATATGTCAGGATCTCAAGATACATGGTATGCGGATTCTGGCGCCTCTAACCACATGACCAGTCATGCTGAGTGGTTTAGAGACATAAAAAAAACAAGGTTATGTAGAAACAGGTGTTGATACTACGCATCCCATTGCAGTGCCATTGTCTATGCAAGACAGCAAAATGAAGTACTTGGCAAATGTACTTCATGTTCCAATTATTACAAAGAACCTAGTTTTTGTTGGATAGATGGTTGAGTGGATGTGAACATGCCTGAAGTAAAGGCAACCATGTTTGCGCATGGAACATGTGTCATTGCAAGCTATTGATATATGGCACAAGCGCATTGGTCATGTGTATATACAGTGACTGAAGTCTATGTAGGCCTAAAATGTTGTTGCAGGTTTGCCAAAGTTTAAAGTTGATGGTATGCACAAAGTATGTGAAGCATGCCAAACATGCTTTCCCACATGAAAAGCATGTCACTGCAAGACCATTAGATGTCATACATTCAAATGTATGGAGACCAACCAAGACTGCAACAATTGGTTGCAAGTATTATGTTACATTCATTGATGACCACAAGAGGAAAGAGAACCAGATTAGTATTGAGAAAACGCTGTTTGCAAGAACACACAGAGGACAGCAATGTCTTTGATGCATTTTCAACATTTTTGTCAAGAAAATGTATTAAAGGTAGTTTTATTATAGCTTTATGCATCAGTGTTATGCAAAGGACATATAGATGAATTCTTGATGCAAATGTAAAAAGCAAGTTGAAATCAAGTTCAAGCCTAATAGGTGATTTGTAGGCCTTTGTGCACCAAACACCACAGGGTTCCTAACCCGCATTCAAATTGAGGACATGGGAATCTAGCATAGACACCAACTATTTACAAGTTAGTTTTCATAGCCAATTCATAAAGGAATCCAACCTTACAGCAAGTGCGGGTTTACTTCATGAAGGAGAAAAGTGAGGTGTTTGCTCACTTTCAGAGATTTAAAGCCTTGGTCGAGAAGGAAAAAGCATGCAAATAAAATGCCTAAGATCAGATGGTGGAGGAGAATATTTCTGCAATGAGTTTAGTGGTTTCCTGAGGAAGCAAGGAATCAAGAGACAATTTATATGCAAGTACACTCCGCCAATAGAATGGTGTTGGAAAGGAAAAACAGGCACATTGTAGAAGTGGCACGTGCCTCGATGGTTGAAAAGAATATGCCACATTATTTTTAGGCAGAAGCAGTAGCAACTACTGTGTACATTATAAACAGGACACCTACTGCAGTTGTTCATGGTATGACGCCTGAACATAAGTTTACAGGTATAAGATCGGATATGTCTCACTTGAAAGTGTTTGGGTGTATTGCATATGTGCATGTTCCTGATGAAGTGAGAACAAAGTTGGATCCAAAGGTAGAGAAATGCATCTTTATTGGTTATGCTATGGAGTAGAAAGGTTATAGATGTTATAACCCTACCGCTTGTGAGATGCGAGTAAGCAAAGATATTGTCTTTGACGACTCTTCATTCTTGAATTCAGCCTTTCTTTATCCTAGATATGTAATCAAATTCTTAGAATTAAACTTTTCATATTGTTTCTCTTTAAAAAGTGGAATTTGATTAGTTTAGAATGCTTTAAACCATTTGGGATAATTTCTAAGTAACTTGAGAATGAAAAAAAATTGAAAAATGGTCAGCCATACAAAGGAGGTTTTGGCAAAATTTTCTTAAATTCTGTGAAATAAGTTTTATCTTTTATTATTCAAAAAGAGTAATCCCCACCGTTTGTGTATTCTAAAAGTGTTATTTTCATTCTATGCATAAAAAAATGCATATTAGAAATATTTTTATTATAAAAGTATTATTCCCATTAGAATAAATTTCTATGCATAGAAAGATGCATATTGGAGAATTTTTTTAATTCTAAAAGTGTTACTTTCATCAAAATTAAATTTTATGCATAAATAGATACATAAAAGAAATTTTTTTATTATAAAAGTGTTACTTTCATCAAAATTGATTTTTATGCATAAATAGATGCATAAAAGAATTTTTTTATTATAAAAGTGTTACTTTTATCAAAATTGATTTTTATGCATAAATAGATGTATAAAAGAATTTTTTTAATTATAAAAATGTTACTTTCATCAAAATTAATTTTTATGCATAAATAGATGCATAAAAGAAATTTTTTATTATAAAAGTGTTACTTTCATCAAAATTAATTTTTATGAATAAATAGATGCATAAAAGAAGTTTTTTTAATTCTAAAAGTGTTCCTTTCATCAAATTTGATTTTTATGCATAAATAGATGCATAAAAGATTTTTTTTAATTATAAAAGTGTTACTTTCATCAAAATGGATTTTTATGCATAAATAAATGCATAAAAGAATTTTTTTAATTATAAAAGTGTTACTTTCATCAAAATTGATTTTTATGCATAAATAGATGCATAAAAGAATTTTTTTAATTATAAAAGTGTTACTTTCATCAAAATTGATTTTATGCATAAATAGATGCATACAGAATTTTTATATCAAAATAAGAGTTCTCTTTAATCCTATGTTTAAATCCCATGAATATTGGTAAATGAATAAGTAAATACTCTCTGTGAGAGAAAATTCTACCGTTTCATATTCTCTAGGATGGTAATGAGAAAATTCAGAAAAACTGTCGAAGTCGGAATTTTAGATAAATGATTAATTTATTCCTCATAGGAATTCGTGTGATTAGTTTTGAATTCAGTTAAGCAAATACTCAATGAATGAAATTCAGTAAAGTAGTAATTGAAATATTACCCTTCGAGAAAGTTCAGGGAGAACCTTTCCAAACTCAAACCCTGAATCAGTCTATGACCAAGACATAACTCCTTTGTTAGTTTCAAGAAAAGACGATGGGACCAGTTCAGAAAAATTCACTCAAATCACCCACCGAATCTGAAACTAAGTTGAGACCCTTTGATTTTGATATGAGGATCAAGGTTACAGAATTCGAGGAATTCTATTTGGAATTCAGACCTGTGAATCAAAAAGTCTTGGGATATGGATTTAAGATATACTCATTGTATTCAAAAGACACTCAAAACTGAAAACTTGCATAGAAACCCTATTTTCTTAAAGGACTGTCTTACACTGCCAGAATGCTGGAGAGAGCATTTGGTATACGTGTTTTTCTAAGGGAAGTTCGGTTGCAACAGCTAGCAGGGAGTGTTCAAAGGACGGCTCACACGGCAAAAACCTACCCAGGTCTTGACCAGCCTTGGTATGGTGAAAAATGGCGTGCTTCCGGTACGATGGGCGAGGGCCGACGAAGCGATCTCTGAGTGAAGTGCCAGGACACCTAAGGAAGATCCTGGAGGGTTCTGACCAGGCGATGTACGGGCTCGCGCTGCTTAGGACACCCATGCGTATGTCGTGGGAAGATATATATGTATGATGACAAAAAATTATTGTAATTTGTTACTGGATCTCGTTGCTGGACGGAGAGTCCAGAGTGATACCTGTTTTTGAGAAACAAGGAACTGGATGGAAATTTTGAGTTATGATATCTGTAACCAAGAATTGTTTGCCAATGGATTGTTTTATAAGTTAAAGTTTAAAGAGGAGTGTGGGCGTATCTGTATCCTAAAGCAAAAGTTAAGAAAGGCATTCAATTATGGGTGGGTGAGTACTTGTCTGGTTCTACCAATTCCAGTGGTTGGGCGGTGGCTAACCCTAGGCTGTAATCAGTAGAGTTTTAATAATAAAATTGATTAATAGGAATACACTTAGAACTCGAATAGTTAAATAATAACCTGAAGATTTCTCAAATAAATAGATCAACGGCTATGCCTGATTCAATTAGGAAAAAAGAAATTGATTCCTTCAAGATGTCTGTAATAGTTTTTCTTCTATTTGGTTTAATCAGATGAAGGTTAGTTCAGTATCTTGACCTCGTTAGAAAAATTCATTAAGAAATTCAAAATGGTGGAATCATCCCCGTTTTCTGGGCATGGGAAATTTTCCCGGTTTCGGTTTTCGAAATGACCACCAGCTTAGTCTCGTGCCCAGACATTCGAGGACGAGGCCCCGAGTGGGAAACCCTGCCCCGCGCATGAGGGAGCTGCTTTTGCTCTGCCAGCTATACCGGGAATCTAGTGTGCGGAGGGGGCAGTGGGATCTCACATGAACCACTATCTGCAGTTTCACGGCATCTGAAACAGAGCGATAAAATCAAAAGTAAAATCAAATTGGGTTGACAAATAGCTTATCAAATCATACACTTAAGATCCGAAAAACTCATTGGAGACAATCTTACGCCTGATGATAGTGCATCGAATCACCTAGGATCTTCCTACCAAAGAAGTGTGGGATCAGGACATTCTGCAAGCACACACCTGAGTGTTAAGAAACCTGACCACCGCTGAAACTAGTAGTGAAGACTCCATGATGGAAGAAGGGCTGAGATACGCTGGGTTTGGGGAAGAGGAGAAACCACCCTCCCTAACCAGGTCTAGTGGTATCATTGATATTGCTCGGGGATTTTTTGGTCTCCAAACCAGCCATGAGAAAGAAGCGTAATCTTCTTGTCATGGACCGAATCAACCAGCCATGAGAAAGAAGCGTAATCTTCTTGTCATGGACCAAATCAACTAGCACTGGACTCGGTCCACGACAAGAAGTGCCATTCCAATTGTCGAATTCTAGGCTGTCAAATACCGGCACCCCTCAAATAAGACGAGACATGGAAAGTGCGGCTAGGACGGGTTAAATATTCTTCCCCACTACTGAGGAAGTAGAGTTAGACCTCAAACAGAGTGAGGTGGAACGACAACTACGAGAGTTGAGCTTAAGGAAACAAGAGCTTAACACTCGTAGGACAAGAGCTGAAGAAGGAAACGGGAAGTCTTAACCCACTTCAGTCTCACAGGGGAAGGAACCAGAAATAGCTATGGGTAGAAACGAGGAGTTGAGTAAGATATCATTGGAGGGGAGGCATAAAGAGAAAGTCGACTTTCAAGTGTCAGACGCACCCAAGCTTACAAAAGCAGGACGTCGAAAACGCAATAAAGCCCTAGCAGAGGCAGAACATGAGGCAAAAAAGATCATGGTGGCTAAAGCCAAAAGTGACAACAATGAGGATAAGCCAGACTTACTTTATGTGCCTGACCAAGAACTACACTGTTGAACGAACGGAGGGTGGTCTGACTGACAGCTACTAGGGTGAAAGAGGATGGGATGTCTGCATCATACGATGACCCGACATAAGTCAAGGAGGTGGATATTGCGGGACTGAGGGAAGAAGCTCAGCTTGTATACATTGCTAAAGATTTGACTTTGACTGAAGAGGAAGAGCTCATTGCTCTCCTTAAGGATTTAAAGATTGTTTTGCCTGGAATTACAAGGAGATGAAAGGGGTACCACCTGAGGTGGTACAACGTACGATTCCAATCATGGAAGGTTTGAGACCAACTAGGCAGAAACTATACCAGATGAATCCTAAGTATGTGGAAATTGTAAAGGAGAAACTTGATAAGCTTATTGCTGCAAATTTCATCTATGAAATCGAACATACGGATTGGTTATCACCCATCGTGATAGTGCCTAAAAAGAATGCAAAACTTAGGGTATGTGTTGATCTTAAAAAGGTTAATGCATCCACTAGGAAAGACCACCACCCACCATTACCTTATATAGAACACATTTTGGAAAGAGTGGCTGCTTGGGAGAGAAGCGTACAGCTTCTTGGATGGTTTCTCCAGCTACAATCAAGTGTCCATAGCACTAGAGGATCAACACAAGACAACTTTCAACACAATGTGAGAGACATATACATACAAGGTTATGCCGTTCGGCCTCACAAATGCCCCAACAACCTTTCAATGGTTGATGTGCACAGCTTTCACAAAGACTACACAAAAGTGGTTGGAAGTATTCATTGACGATCTATGTGCACACTCTCGATGGGTAGACCATTTGACTTGCTTAAGAAAAGTGTTCGAGTGATGTCGATTATATCGTATTTCGCTGAACCCCTTGAAGTGTCAGTTTTGGGTCAAGCATGGTGTGATATTGGGACACATTGTCTCAAAGAATGGTATATCCACTGACGATAGTAAGGTCAAACTAATATTGGAGCTACCACCACACCTACCAATTACAAAGGAGTGCAAAGTTTTATGGGTCATGTGGGGTATTATCGACACTTCATAATTTTTTATGCTAAGATAGCCAGATCTTTATACAAGCTTCTCATTGTCTTTGAGTGGACTTAGGAGTGTCAGGAAGCATATGATTATCTAAAGCAAGCATTGGCTAGCGCACCGATTTGACGACCCCCCAATTGGGATCTCATATTTCACGTACATATTGATGCATCAAATTTTGTGATTAGTTGCGTATTAGCCCAACCTGGTGAGTTTAAATTGGACTATCCAGTTTGCTTTGCTAGTCGTCAGTTAAACAATGCAGAGGTGAATTACACCACCATAGAGAGAGAAGGATTGGCCATGGTTTACGTCATCAAGAAATACCGACATTACCTCTTGGGGGCCAACAAATTTATATTTTCGTGGACCATCAAGCCTTACTATACCTAGTAAATAAACCTTGCACCATGGGGCGAATCACACGATGGTTACTATTGTTGTTGGAATTCGACTTTACAGTGAGAGAGGGAACACATCATGTGTTAGCCGATCACATGTCAAGAATTCCAAATGGGGAACCAACAACTGGTGTTGATGATGATCTTCTTGATGCCTGTTTATTTAAGTTAGACATGGTACCCAAATGGAGTGAATAAATCTCGAAGTATCTAGCTTATGGGTTTTCACAGAAAATACCTTTGAAAAAAGACAAAATGCGACGGCTTATCAAGCTTGCTACACCTTATCAATTGATTGCAAGAGAGCTATATAAGCTAGGAAAAGATAACGTACTCAGAAGATGTGTTAGAGAGGATGAGTTTGTCACCATATTGGAAGAAGCTCATTCAGGGGATAGCTGGCGGGCATTTTATGGATAAATTAGAGCCTGAAAAGTTCTTTAGGTAGGACTGGTGGCTTACGTTATTCAAAGATGCCATAGAATTTGTCTCAAAAGATGCGAAGAATGTCAACGTTTTGCTATCCCACAACAAAGGGACAAGATGCCGCTAACCCCCATCATTGTAAGGCAACCATTTGAGAAATGGGGGATAGATTTTGTGGGACCTATTAGTCGAGCGGCACATCCATCCCAAACCTGATATGTAATCATAGCCACCACTGATTGTTTCACAAAGTGGGCAGAAGCCAAAGAGAGCTGATGCACGAACAACAGCAAGATTTATATACGAGCAAATCATCTCGAGGTTCGAATGTCCATTAGAATTAGTCAATGATCGTGGCTCACATTTTATCGAGGTGATTGATCATTTACTTTGCAAGGTTCCTAGTAGTAATCCATTGAAAATCATCACCTTATTACCCACAGGCCAATGGTCAAGCAGAGAGTACAAACAAGATTTTGTGTACTATCTTGACAAAGACATTGGAAGCAAATCGAACAGACTGGGAGCATAAATTGACAGTAGCCCTCTGGGCCTATCGCACATCATATAAGGTAGCGAGACGGGATATACTCCCTTTCATCTAGCTTATGGGGTTGAAACAGTTATGTCCATGGAATACCTAGTCTCAAGCTTAAGGATTGATGTACAAGAGCATTTGGAGAATGCATTAGCCAAAAGACTAATTGACTTGGAAAAGCTAGATGAGACTAGGTTGATAGCATCACATGGGCTCGTGGTTGAAAAACTACGCAGGAAACATTGGTTCGACAAAAACCTTAAGCAAAAAGAACTAGAAACGGGGGATCTTGTCCTCATGTATGGTGTCGGTAGCACTAGGAAAAAGAAACTTAAATACCGAGGTCTGGAACCATTCCCGAGTGTCAAAAATCACACCTTAGGGATTTGTCCGAATTGAAACAATTGACGGCATCCAAATGGAGGGTTATGTCAATAGAAGCAAACAATTTTTTTTTTTGGACCACTGACCCAAGAGATGCTCTTGCAAGAACATCTCTTAAAACAACAGAAATAGCTCGCAAAAGAAAAAATCCAGCAAGCGCAAGAAGAGGCTAAAGCTAGGGAGGCCAAGGCCAAACAATTAACGCACAAAAGACTGATACATGTCAACATGGCATCTGATACCCTTTTGGACGAAGGGGAACTTAATATTGAACCAACGCGACTCAAGGTGGGATTGACTATAGCTAAGAGCCATGGAATAAGTATAGCAATAATCGATACAAGGTCAAGTTATAACTTGATTGCCTACTACGAGACTTGGGTAGCATTAGATAAACCAAATTTTGAACCCATTGATGCACAAGTTCCTAGCGTCATTCATTTGACAACCATAAAAGCCAAAGGGTATTTTAATGTTAATATTTCCATTAGAAATAATTCCTTGGTCGGAAAGGTGTTTGTCATACCTGCACGTTCCATGGAAGAGAGATGATTCTAGGACGATCCTGGATCTGTGCCAGTAAATGCAATATCCAATGGGAAGAGAGATCAGCATTACTAAGCATAGGTGAGAAGGTCATGTCCATACCCTTATGGAACTCGACAAACAAAGGGAAGCACGTCATATCTGATAAACGAACAAGTACAGAGGCAACACCTCAGAAAACAGCACCTTCACTCGTTCCCGAGAAGCTCGCCCACACAATACCCAACATCTAAGGGTATGCAGAAGTGGGTGCCTAAGAACCTACTTAGGGGTCAGCTAGTCAAGAAGGACACCATAAATAGTATAAAAACCCAAAGAAGAACCTGCACACAATTCAAAAGTCTCACCTTGTTGACACAAACCAAGTGGAAGGACTCTAAGCACTTGAAGAAAATCCAAGGATTCTATAAGCAATGGGTCTGGAAGGACTTACTGTGCAAGCACAAGGCTACTATCGAGGCAATGCAGCAATATGGGTACCTAAACCCAATCCAGTGGTCAATACCATAAACAATTCAAATCATCAACAAGAGGATGGTAAGGGTGTGCAACATCAACTCCCAGTCCAAGCTAGCACCACGCCAACTCTTGTGTGGAGGAAGAAGAAAAATCAGCCAATTGGGATGAGGAGGGCCAAAGCAACAGAAGTACCCACCCTAGGTACAAAGCCAAACAAGGAATCCAAAGATAAAGGCAAGGAAGTTCAGCAACCAGGGAGATGTAGATAGAAGCCCTCCACAACCAGAAACAATGGCAACATTGTTCAGTTGGGTGGAAGGAACAATAAAAAACTCCCACATGGAACTAAAAAGACTGCATCAAGGAATGCCCAAAAGAGCCCAGGTGAACCCTTGGTACTCATGGCAATAAACAAACAGGTATACAATGTTTGCACAAATGGGTATAAGGTAAGCTCTCTATCATTCACTAATCATGTGCATGATTGATTGCTTGAGCATAACGAAAAAATGAGAAAAATTTGATCTTATGCACTTCGACGTGAAACTGCAGAAAATGGTTTCACGCCGTAAAAAAGTCTAACGTGAAACTGCAGAAAATGGTTTCACGTCGTGAAAAAGTCTAGCATGAAACTGCAGAAAATGGTTTCACACCATGAAAAAGTCTATAACGGTAATTTTCACGCAACCACTCACGTAACGCCATGTGGCTTCCTTTCATTAAGGTAGCCGCCCTGTCCGATGGCTGCGTTATAAAATCAAATTCTCTTTCTTATTTTGTCATTTCATCGTTTGCAATTATCGATCTTCTGCATTCGTTTGCAATTATTGATCTTTTGCATTCGATTGCATGCACATCTCCGAGCTCCCATCCTCCTTATGATCTTCTCGACCATTCCCTTCAAGGTGGGAGCTTGACTCTTATTTTCTTTTCTTTTCTTTTTGTTGTTTTTGTTGCTGTTTGCAAGGAATCATAGGCATCAATTATATTACAGAAATCATCATTGATCGTTTCTCACTCATTCACAAACGCATCACATATGCACCAGAAAAAATCATACAAGTATAAAAATGCTATATGTAGATTCACGAACACCGAATCTTAATTACACGATAGTTATGACCCCTTTTTATGGGTCTACATTTTCATGGCCTAACCATTTCATGGACAACCATTTCATGGCCTACCCATTTCACGGGTTTGTATTTTCACGACCCTACCCATTTCACGGGTCTGCATTTTCACGGCCTACCCATTTCATGGGTCTACATTTTCACAGCCCAACCATTTCACGGCCTACCCATTTCACGGGTCTGCGTACTACCCTACCCATTTCATGATTCTGCATTTTCATGGCCCAACCATTTCATGACCTTACCCCCTCTTGAAATCCTTTGGTGGAGGTAAGTCTTTATATCTTCCCATTGATTTAGATGGTTAGGCTTAATGTGGTTCTACTAAAATATTCCAAGCAACACTAGTAATCTTCAAATTGGTGAGAACCCTCATCCATAAAATTGGTCTATTTCAAAACCGCTTCTCTGAGATTGTTACCCTCACCTCAGAATGGTCTTGGTGAGTGAGACCTATGGAGTGCCTCCTTGAAATTGTTATCCAATGGCTTAATTTGGTTACAATATTTTGCATGACACCTCATGATTATTCTAAAAGAAAAGACTCTTCTTAAATCAAAATCTTGGCAATTATTATATAGCAAGAAAACATTTCTTTTATGTTCTCAAAATATTTATTATATTGCCAAGGAAAGATTTTAATCCTGGGATCCAAAAGGTAAAAAACAATAATATTGGCCTATAATTATAAAGACAGAGACAGACTAAGATGATTAAGCCTGGCTAAATACCCATCCAAGATAAACAGACTTCTACCCCACGAATCCTATACTCCTTTACAAAATCTAAACTTTCTTTAATCATGGCTAAGCTCAAATTTGAGGCATAATATGAAATATAGTCTATGTCTATCACCACAGTAAATTTTTCTTTGTCCTCATCCCACTCGTGAAACCACATGAATAGTAACTAATAAGGCTACTACACGAAGTAATATTCTCTATAATTGAGATAGAAAGTTATAGGGCCATCACCCACTATCCAAGTGCTCAAAAGCAACTTAGATTGCTTATCTTTCCAATGAAGAAGACAAGTTCTATGCATACTACTTTTTAAATTTTACACAACATTACTTTAAATAAAGACCATGTTAAAACAAAAGGAAAAGAAAGATATGTTTTATTGCAAAAGTTTTATTTTAGTACATCAAAAGAGTTCATTAATGACCAAGCCTTACTCTCATGGAGCGGTGATACATGTGAATGGACATGCTATAGTAAAATTAATCGAAGGCTTGGCTAGTAAGAATATGACTTCTAAGAGTCCTATACATCAACCTATGAAAACTAAGATCTTGCTCGCCATCCATAGAGAACCATCCCTCTCACAATATCTAGTCATATAAGGATCGTTGTAAGGATCATTGTAAGGGCAATGTTCTCCACTAATTGCTCATTCTTGCTACAATTGCATGAGTGCCACCTATTTCTTCGATCAATACATAGCAATTTGAAAATAGAGGTTCTCAAAGTGTTAAGGGTAGAGCCAAAGCTACTCAATCAATAACAATGACCAAGCAAGGGCCTTGGCCATCAATAAAATGACCAAGCCTTGCTCTCATGGAGTAGCAATATATGTGAATGGGCATGCCATAGTAAAACTAATAAGAGGCTTAGCTAGTAGTTGAGATCTTATGTCAAGGAATATAACTCCTAATAGTCCTATACATCAACCTACGAGTTCTAAGATCTCACCCGTGGTCTGTTGATAACTATCCCTCTCACAATATCTAGCCAAATAAGGATCATTACCTCTACCAATTTCTTATCCTTGCGATAGAATGCCATGATTAAGTATCACCTTTATCTACGATCTCAACAACTATTGGAAATTAGAGGCTCTCACAAAGTGTTAGGAGACAAGGGTGACTCGATCACAGTAGCACAACAAGCTTGTTAAATTTGCAGCAATGTGATGAGCTATGGTGGAACAAATGCTAGAATCAACATCATTAGAAAAGATATTAGATAATAATTAAGATGTGATTAGTGAGCAATTAATTAACTAATAGTTTAATGTAGGCATGGATAATCAAAAACCAGCAAATTCTCATTAGGCCAATGCCTCAATCTATAGAGTTTACATCCAAGCATCTCACTGATCTCTCCTTGATTCACTCCACCTCTTTTGCTTGATTCTCTCCACCTCTTTTCAGAATATCTCCACACCTCCTAAATCTTCTCATGCTACCCTTTATTCTCTCCTAGTAGATACTTCTTACCTTTTCACAGCTTCTCTCTCATTTACAGATTCTCTTTTACAGCCTCTTATTAAGGGCTTGTTCTCGCACACACCCTATTCACTTGTATATTTCAGCACCTCCCCTCAAGTGAATACTCCTAGCACACCTGGACCCTATACCAAGTTTCCCTCTTACTTGGTAACCCACGACCAGTGCCTCAAGTCCCTAAACTCATAGTCCTTGACACTCTTTTTCTCCATGTGTCCAAGGCTACTATAAGTCCTAGTGAGCTTGACTAAAGTGCTCACACATACATCTACCACATGGCCTATATCATCGGTGGCTCAGAGGTGGTTTTGCTCTGTTGGGGCAGGTTACATTGGGTTGTGGGGTCTCTCTCTCTCTCTCTCTCTCTCTCTCTCTCTCTCTCAAAAGATGATTTGACTCCACTTCCTTATGAGCCTCCATGAAGTTTGCCGATGTCGTTCCTTCTCCACTGGGTTTGCTGTAGCAGTCTCTTGCCATGTGTCCTAGCTTTCCACAATTGTGGCAAGTGAAGGTCCTTCCTCCTACTCTACCTCTTCCTCATCCTCGTCCTCGAGAGAGAATCCTCCTCGGGTGAAGAATGCTTTTTCTTCTCCAGCTCTTGAGTCCAACCATTTCTTCTCTTTGACCCTAGTCTCTTGCTCTAGTAGAGCTCCTTCTATCTCGTGCAGCTTCAATTCAGGTACATTCTTTAAGGTTGCTACAATGTTTTCATATTCACCTTTGTCCACACTCTTCAAAGAAGCACTGCTAGTGCCTCATCATCTTCTACCTTCTTGCCCCCAATGGCTGCCAGTTGTTGCTTAATGTTTTTATATTTGTTAAGTGTGTGATTAAAGGTTGACTTTCCTTCATATCTAGTTTGTAGAATTGCATGAACAGATTTATCTTTGAATTTTCTGCTTGAGTGCCAAATAATTTATTGAGTTCATCCCATGCATCTTTTGCCCATTGTATCCTTGTGATGTAATGAATGATTTCATCATTTAAACTGAGTGTGTGCGATAAGTCCTAATGCTTTCTCATTCCTGCTCTTCCACTCATTTTTCCCACTCACCTCTGGGCATTCATCTCTTCCCTCAACTAGCCCCCACATATTTTTCCTCATGAGCAAATACATGGTTTTTGTTTGCCATCATGTATAAAACTGCTCCCCATTAAATTTGGCTATCTCTTGTGCTGTGCTCATGATGATGTGAAGGGGGTCTTACCTCTTGATCCGATTTCAAGTTCCAAGGGTAGTGTCTATCCTTTTACAACTCAATCTGGTGTTTAGGTGATGATTACAACACATTTATCATCATAAATTCACCAAAAATTATATTAAACCAAGGGTAACAAATCTATACTGAATGGTTGGAGTATCAAACCATCTCCGAATTGCAATCTGAAGCTATAGGTATCTGTATCAGATACCTAATGGTTAATTTGAACCCTCAATTGCACCAAAAAAATAGTGACTAGTACTGATTAATCACTAATTAGCAAAATAATCCTCTATTTTGTGTGCAAAAAATAGAGTATGCGGGGAGTCCAGATCTGGGGCCTTAGAGTTCAAATGAGCTCAACCCCTCAGCAAAGCTGCACTATTGTGCTAGTGAGAATAGATAGGCTGCTCATTCACCTACTCTCTGATACAAGATAGGTGTAGCCATAGGCTGTGCACCTACTACAGAGTTGTCCCTTTGAAACCACAAAATGGACGCATCTTCAAAAGAAGATCAAAAGTCATCAACTGCCAATAATTTCTTAGTTGGCATAAGCCTCTCAATTGGCATGCCCTGCAATACTTCTGTCCTCGCCTCCTACCTGTTCTGCCTTTAAGATACTTGTGTGCTCTGCATATTCTAGCAGAGAAGCCTCTAGAGCTGCTTCCTCCTTACCCATCCCATTTAGAGAAAGATTTCTGATATCACAATCTGCCTCCGAAGGAGAAACTTGTAGTCTCTCAAAAAAGATTCATTTGAGCCATTAGCCACTTTGCGTGCTTGCACAACCGATTGAGGATCTTCATTTAGGTACCTGAAGATTTCATTGAGCACAAAGTAGCTTCTCTCTTGAGGAGCTAGAAAGAAAGTCTGCACAAAGTTTCTCCTACCATTGTTCCTATGCATAACACCAGTGACCATAACAAGAACAAAACCCCCAAATGATTTTGATGAGTCCACAGCAATGAACTCTGCTTTGCACTCTTTATAACCCATAGACATCATTGTGTTGTGGATTTCCACTTGGCTTCTTATAGACAACACAACACCATTAGGCCCAGCTTCGACGACTAGTGTAGGGGCTGCCACCAACACCATGGAAGGGAAGGGAGGAAGTGGATGAGCGCATCCACATCTAGCCCCAATCTCGTCTCCACCTCAGTGGTTGCCCCTCATGCTCGAGCTCTAGGAACTTCACTCTCCTCCTCCACTGCACTTAACGATGCACAAAATTATCAAGAACATCTAGGAACTTCACTCTCCTCCTCCACTGCACTTAACGATGCACAAAATTATCAAGAAACACGATAGAAATATCAAGAACACTAAGAAGCATTCTAATCTCCCTTGTCATAGGGTTTTCAGAAAAGCAACAAACATCATGGTTAATCTAGAATCAAGAAAGAATAATTTGTGTTACTAATCTCTCTTCTTACAAGAAATGTGTATGAATTAGGCATTTGACTTCTAATCAAGAGCTTGTGGGCAAGGAGAAGATTGAAGCGTCTCATCATGTTGTGATGGCCAAGTGTTAGCATCACCTTGCTAACATGGGGGAACACACATGCTCCTACACACATAGCCATGGAGTACACATGTAAACATGAGCATGGAGTAGGAGGCATGGATCAAGAACAAGATAAAAGATATAACATAAACATACAAGCAAAACATCATAACATCATAGTGTATTCCATATCCATGTATCACATATTGTGTGTCCAAGAATCATGTACATACAATAGTCATCTCATATCATATCATGCCCTCCAACCATGTGACTGTTGGGATACCCATGTTATTCTTGGGCTACCCATGTGACTATTGGGCTCCCATAACCTCCACAAGATCCTAACTCCCCACTAGCTCTCTTGTAACCACTTATTGATATGACAACTTGTAATAACCAAATTCCATAACTCATTAGCCTAACACCAGGGCACATGGCAAAGGATTGCTTTAAAAAGCAAAATGACATTAAAAGTGGGAAGTTGTAGAGCAAGGCAACTATGCATCATCTAGTAAACACAGTGATGATGACAGAAGTGAGCAATTGGTTGTGACGTAACACATGCTAATTTCCACAACAAGAGGTGTGTCAAGATCTAAAGATATATGGTATGTGGATTCTAGTGCCTCTAACCACATGACTAGTCATGGTGAGTGGTTTAGAGACATGCAATCATATATAGGTGAAAGAGACATGCTAGTCATGGAGGTGAGTGGTTTAGAGACATGCAATCATATATAGGTGAAAGAGACATGCTAGTCATGGGGGTGAGTGGTTTAGAGACATGCAATCATATATAGGTGAAAGAGACATGCTAGTCATGGGGGTGAGTGGTTTAGAGACATGCAATCATATATAGGTGGAAGAGGCCAGTCTAGAGGTAGCAGGAGCCAAAGGGGCCAAGGTAGTTTTGGCAAAGAAATCAGAGTACAAATAGCATAGAGTGCTATTATTTATTGTGGCAAACTAGGGCACATGGCAAAAGACTGCTTTAAAAAGCAGAATGGCATTAAAAGTGGAAAATTGCTAGCAAGGCAACTATGCATCATCTAGTAAACACAGTGATGATGACAGAAGTGAGCAATTGGTTGTGACGTAACACATGCTAATTTCCACAACAAGAGGTGTGTCAAGATCTAAAGATATATGGTATGTGGATTCTAGTGCCTCTAACCACATGACTAGTCATGGTGAGTGGTTTAGAGACATGCAATCATATATAGGTGAAAGAGACATGCTAGTCATGGAGGTGAGTGGTTTAGAGACATGCAATCATATATAGGTGAAAGAGACATGCTAGTCATGGGGGTGAGTGGTTTAGAGACATGCAATCATATATAGGTGAAAGAGACATGCTAGTCATGGGGGTGAGTGGTTTAGAGACATGCAATCATATATAGGTGGAAGAGGCCAGTCTAGAGGTAGCAGGAGCCAAAGGGGCCAAGGTAGTTTTGGCAAAGAAATCAGAGTACAAATAGCATAGAGTGCTATTATTTATTGTGGCAAACTAGGGCACATGGCAAAAGACTGCTTTAAAAAGCAGAATGGCATTAAAAGTGGAAAATTGCTAGCAAGGCAACTATGCATCATCTAGTAAAAAGGATGGTGATGGCAAAAGTGAGCAATTGTTTGTGATGAAGCACATGCTCAGTTCCACAACAACAGGAGATGTGTCAAGATTTAAAGATATATGGTATGTGGATTCTGGCACCTCTACCACATGACCAATCATGGTGAGTGGTTTAGAGACATGTAGATAATGGAAAAACCAGGTTATGTAGAAACACGTGATGATACTGTGCATCCCATTGTGCATGTTAGTAAAGTGCTATTGTCTATGCAAGATAGAAAAGTGAAGTACTTGGCAGATGTACTTCATGTTCCAAATATTACAAAGAATTTGATTTCTGTTGGGAACAAATGGTTGAGTAGGGTTTGCAAGTGAGGTTTAATCCTCAAGTTTGATGTAAATATGATCGAGGTAAAGGCAACTATGTTTGCGCATGGAACATGTGTCATTTTGTAGATATTAACATATGGCATGAGCACATTGGTCATATGATCGAGGTAAAGGCAACTATGTTTATGCATGGAACATGTGTCATTTTGTAGATATTAACATATGGCATGAGCACATTGGTCATATGAATATACACCGATTGAAGTCTATGCAGGCCCAAAATATTGTTGTAGGTTTGCCAAAGTTTAAGGTTAATGGTATACATACCATTTTATGAACATGACCCCCCCACTGCAGGCAACTCTTCATAGTAGAGTCCTACCATACACCGAGCGAGTATTTTTGAGAAAACTGAAAATCGAGCAGCGTGTGGTAAACCGTGTCTTAAAAAGAAGGCCATTTATAATTTTGAAATTGTATGATGGAATTATACAACAAAAGAGAGCAAGGACATCTTTATGAGTTCCATCAAGAAAAGATGATACATAGTTGATTCCCATAAGAAAACATTTTGGCAGGGCCTCCTTTGTACACGAAGAACACAATTCTAAGAAAATATAATTCTTTAATGGGATTTTGTTTTGGCGAGCATTTAGTGACAAGTTTTTTTTACGAGCTTTAGTTTCATGGGTTTTTCTTATGATGTGGCACTTGATGTGTCCATGTCAACATGTGACGTGTCCATGCGACATGGCATGGATATGGATAGATGCATCATGGACATAATACATACTATCATGTGCGCCATGGACATACATGCATCATCCACATGATGGCCATGCATGATGTCATAGATCATGGCCTTGGATCATCCATACATGTGTAGAATGGGTTGTATGGGATCTCTACATGCTTGGCCTTCTCCTCGTGTACTCTACTTGGTTCATGTTATTTGCATATGATCAAAATGGGCTCTATGTGATTTCTATATGCCCGGTCTTCTCAAGGTGTGCTCTGCCTTGTCCTTTGAGATATGTATGTTGAAATATACAAGTGAATAGGGTGTGTGCGAAAACAAGCCCTTAGCAAGAGGCTGTAAAAGAGAATCTATAAATGTGAGAGAACCTGTGAAAAGGTGAGAAGCATCTATTGGGAGAGAATAAAGGGTAGCATGAGGAGATTTAGGAGGTGTGGAGATATTTTGGGAGAGGTGGAGAGAATCAAGGAGAAATCAGTGGGATTGGATGCTTGGATGTAAACCCTATAAATTGAGGCATTGGCCTAATGAGAATTTGCTAGTTTTTTATTATCCATGCCTACATTAAGCTATCAGTTAATTGCTCCACTAATCGCGTATTAATTATCATCTAATCTCTTTGTTAATGATGTTGATTCTAGCATTTGATCCACCATAGCTCATCACATTGTTGTAATTTTAACATGGTATCAGAGCCTAGCCTAGAATCCATCAATTTGTGAGCCCATTATCTTACTAATCATATGGCTAATTAGGATTAGTAGATAATTTAATATTTTTACCTCTTTTTCAACAAACCCTCTATACCCCCAGTTGGTGGAGGAGCTCTATCTCCCATCATACATCAAATTAGCTCAAGCCACTTTAGGCAAACATAGCTAACACAGTTTGCTCCAGCCCATCCAAACAGAAGGTCAAATCGTCGCGTATAGCTGGAAAAATTCGCTAATTTGTAAGCGTCGTTTTTTGAGGAGAAATTAAAATCTTTGCTTCACCAGCAGATGCAATGGATTTGATTCCTCTTGGCCCTAGGGGTATTCAAGGGTGCTCTACAAGCTAGTGACGATAGAATTTGATTTGATAAAGTCTACAGTGAGATCCAAGCTCTTCATCAAATCTGCAGCAAGTGACTTTGGTAAAACAGAGATTAAGGATTCAATGTTTGGTCAAATCTTATGTTTCTTGGCTTAATCCTCTACTAGACTAATTGCTATTGATGGCCTTGAAAGGATTTGAGCTCATTTGAACTCTAAGGCCTCATATTTTGGCTCCACGCATACTCTGTTTTCTGCACACAAAATAGAGGATGAATTTTCTAATCAATGATTAATCAATGCTAATCAGTGATTAATCAATATTAATCACTATTTTTTGGTATAATTGAGGGTTCAAATTAACCATTAGGTATCTGATACAGATCCCTATAACTTCATATTGTAATTCGGAGATGGTTTGATACTCCAACCATTTCGTACAAATTGGTTACCCTTGATTTAATGTAATTTCTGGTGATTTTATGGTGATAAATCTGTTGTAATCATCTTCTAAACACTAGATTGAGTTGTAAAAGGGTAGACACTGCCCTTGAATCTTGAAATTGGATCAAGAGGTAAGACCCCCTTCACATTATCATGAGTACGGCACAAGAAATAGGCAAATTTAATGGGGAGCACTTTTACACATGGCAGACAAAAACCATGTATCTCCTCATGAGGAAAAATCTGTGGGGGCTAGTTGAGGGAAGAGATGAATGCCTAGAGGTGAGAGGGGAAAATGAGTGGAAGAGCAGGAATGAAAAAGCATTGGGACTTATTGCACTCAGTTTAAATGATGAAATCATTCATCACATCACATGGATACAATGGGCAAAAGATGCATGGGATGAAAATAAATTATTTGGCACACAAGCTAAAAATTCAAAGATAAATATGTTAATGCAATTTTACAAATTGGATATGAAGAAAAGTGAACCTTTAATCACACACTTAAATAGATATAAAAGCATTAAGCAACAACTGGCAGCTATTGGCAAAAAAGGTAGAAGATGATGAGGCACTAGCAGTGCTTCTGAAGAGTGTGGACAAAGGTGAATATGAAAACAGCAATATTAGATAAAATGAGAATGAAAGTGTCCGCATGAAACATCTGAACCAATGATGTGAAGAAGGGAAAAGAATGAGTGATGACCAATTGATGGTTTGAGGGTTCTACTCTTGTTTGAAACAAGAGTGGCCACCAATCTTTAGAAGAGGGAAGGTCAAAAAAACCAATGAATTATGAGTAAATTCACAGTTTTCTGGCTCTTGGGAGAAGTAGGGTAACAGTGCAAAAACACTATTAAGCTTCAACAAAGGGGAAGGCTTCTATTTATAGGAAAAAGTGAGCTTCTAACCAAGCCAACTGATTCTAAAAAAGTGCATAATCAATTGTGGATTTTACATACATGAGAATCCATCTATGGCGTGCATAAACTGACTCACAAGTCCAATAGTATAGCTCAAGTTTGGCCTAGTAATGGTCATGTAGATCACAAGTCCAATAACATAGCTCACCTTTGGCCTAGTAATGGTCATGTAAATCAAGCTAACAACTATGTATATCACAAGTTCAATAGCATAGCTCAAGTTTGGCGTAATGGTCATGTAGATCAAGATACCACTATGTGCATGTACATAGTGGGGTCCTCCAAAAGATCACTTGTATATGTTCTATGGAAAGCTTTGTGTTCTACTCCAATGGCACTTAAATAGGCTTACATCCTATCGTACTATAATTAGACACCATATGTAAGCCATGAGGTGATCTCACCACCTCTATACCCAAGAAATACACAACAAAATGAAAAATTCATGAGACTTAATGAAAAACTCTAGTGGTGTCTGAGTATAGTATAACACTGAAATAGGCACCACTAGTTGTACTATACATAATGATGGGTTATATATCCATCATATCTCAATCTGTCAATAACAAGGTATATCCATCATATCTTAATCTATTTAACAACAGAGTATCTAACCCTTGTAGACATGCATACACTTGATCACTACCACTTGTCCTCAAAATAGTCTTGGTTCTTCTTGTACCTGGAGTAACCAATGATTGAATGCCAAGTTTTTCATTAAGTCTCTACTCTTTCTCTCTTGAAGCCACTAGAGTCACTATCCACATATGAGTGACCTGCTCAATAGATCAAGTACAGATCTGCCTTTTCCTTCGCTTTGAGTGATACATGTATACCTACATCTATCCTCAACTTGCCTAACCATGGACTAACACTGCATGCACTGCTAGAGGACTCTCTAGGTCTATTAAGCACCTTTGATTATTGCTCAGCACTGGTGCATACCAGCTGCTCATCTCATTAAAGGCAAGATCTTTTCTTCCTCAAATCTCACGAGTGGTAGGGTTATAACGCCTATAACCTTTTTTCTACAAAGGATAACCAATGAAGATTCATTTTTGTGCCTTTGAATCTAACTTTGTTCTCACTTCATTTGGGAACATGTACATATGTAATACATGCAAACACTTTCAAGTGAGACACATCTAGTTTTATGCCTATAAACTTATGTTTAGGCATCATGCCATGAACAGTTGTAGTAGTGGGGCTCATGTTCATTACGAAAACAACATAGTTGCTTCAGTCTAAAAATAATATGGATTATTGTTTTTAGACATTAAGGCATGTGCCACTTTTGTAATGTGTCTAATTTTCCTTCTACAATACCATTTTGTTGCGGAAAGTACTTGTATGTAAACTGTCTTTTGATTCCCCTCTTTCTAAAGAAATCATTGAACTCATTAAAAAAATAATGTCCCCTGCTATCTAATCTCAAACATTTTATTTACATACCTTTTTCCTTCTTGACCAAGGCTTTAAATCTCTAAAAGTGAGCAAACATCTTACTTTTCTCCTTCACACAAAATAAACAGACACTTTCCTAGTGTGATCTCATCAATGGATGTAACGTAATACCTGTAACCTGTAATTGCTTGTAGTCTTGGTTGGTCCCCATACATGAGAATGTGTAACATCCAACGGCCTTGCACTGACATACTTTTCATGCGGGAAAGCATGTTTGACCTACTTACCAAGCTAGCATGCGTCACATACTTTATACATATACCATCAACCTTAAACTTCGGCAACAAACCTGTAATAATATTTTGGCCATGTATAGACTTCAACCATTGTATATTCACACGATCAATGCACTTATGACATATGTTAACATCCCACGTGCAAACATGGACCTCATGCATGTTAACATCCAAAGTATACATCCTGCCATTCTATTACCCTTTGTTATAAAACCAAACGATAATCATTTTTGAAGTCTTCCACAAAACATCCTTGAGGATTAAACCTCGCTTTTGCACACCTTGCTCATAAAAAGCAAGTTCTTTGTAATATTTAAAACATGAAGTATATCTTCCAAGTACTTTATTTGCCATCCTGCATAGGCAATGACATTTTACCAACATGCATAATGGGATGTACAATATCATCATCTATTTTCACATATCCTTAGTTTTTAGTTTTCTGTATATCTTTGAAGAACCACTCACCATGATTGGTCATGTGGTTAGAAGCACCAAAATTCACATATCAAATATATCATGATCTTTGCATATCTCCTATCATGGAATTGAGCATGTGCTGCACCACAAAAATAGCTACTCACTTCTATTATCACCCTCTTTACTTAGATGATACAAAGTTGCCTTCTTGTCACTTTTCACTTTTGATATCATTTTGCTTTTTATTACAATCCTTTGCTATGTGCCCTAATTTGCCACACCAATAGCACTCTAGCATTTTGATTTCTTTGCCAACCAACTCGGCCCCTCTATCTACTAGTGATTCAATAGAAGAAAGGTATGTAAGCCCTTTAACCTTCACCGAGTAATCATTTATGCTCATTTTTCCTCTGGTCATATTATGGAGCTTCTAGTAGCATCTTCCAAGCGTAAGTGTTTGTGATATACATCTTCATCAAAGTGTCCCAAGTCTCCTTAGATGTTTGTGCATCTTGTACATGCACAATCATAGAATCTATTACATTGAGACATAACCAATATAGTACCTTTTTGGCTCTTTTATGCCATGCTTTATATGCCTAGACTTATTATGGAGTTAAATTTTCTTCAATAAATCTCAGGCTGATGAAACTCCCAATATCCTTTTCCCATAAGGAACTTAGTCATCTTGAATTTCCATGCATGGAAATTATTATTGTCTAGCTTCTCACTCACAGTCCTGTGATGACAAGCTATCAGATATCTTTACTTGCAGCAACTTACCAAACAATGCTTGCAAAAAACCTTATGTTTTTGCATCAAATATGCAATCTTCAACAATGGTACTATAAATCTATTATTATGCCACTATATGTAAACTAGTCACATACGCATACATCTACTAACACGTGCAACAGTTAGGATATGTGCACAACTGCTTGTACACCAAAATTTGCACTATTTCTCTACAAGAGCTAGTGTTGGGGCAAAAATAATCTTGAAACAACACTTTCACATAGTGCATGCAAAAACCTTATAATGTCCAAACGGGGCACTCAAAATGCACTTGAAATTGTGCTGAAATATGCAAAAGATAAATTAACATAACATGGTCTTCTTCCTTCCAAGGAGGATGCCTCAATTTGAGACAGTGAATTCCGTGTCTTCCTATAGCTCTCACAAGCTACCGAAGGTATTGCTCCAAACAGAGAAAGAGACGAAAATAGCCTTACCTATGTATCACTTCCTTGCTTATCTTGTTCTTACTTCTTGTTTGCCTCCTTAGCTCTCATATGAATCAGAGCTCTGACACCATAAAGAGAATGTAGGATATATATATATGTATGTATGTATGTATATGTATATATATGTATATGTATATATATATATATATATGTATATGTATATATATGTATATATATATATATATATAGAGAGAGAGAGAGAGTTCCTTGTAAGCGCGCGCGCACACACACACACACACACACATACAAAAGAGAGAGCAAGACACAAGAGAGAGGCTTAATTGTCTTCTATCTTCTTCTCTTCTCTATAACCATAAACTAAAGAGATAAGAGTACATACTATAAGGGAAAGTACTCTCCTACTATAACATATAATGGTCTGTCCCCATAGTGTGAAGCTGACTATATGACTAGCAATATAACTATGCCATACTCTAGTAATCCAAATATGGATGTCACACTATCGTCCACTGGTGGTATATTAACCATAATCTCACCAATCGTTCTAGTGGCATAGGTACGGATCAATGTTCATGTAGCACCGTTGAGCTCGATATCTCAACAGAAATGACCAAAATGACATGGCTATAAATTTGTTCATCAGAGCATAATGTCACATCCACATGATCAAAACTATATATAATTGTTATGAGGAGTAAAATCCATGAAATTTTATATTCTCATTATTTGTGAATTCTCCTACACGGGTTTAGATTAGGAAGCCAATAAATCCGAGTGATCATAGCTCACTTTATGCATATGTGGGTGCTTCTATACATGCATGAGAGTATGGGTTACATCATCTTAATTTAATGAGTTTCATATAGTTATTTGCATTTTTAATCTATTAATTTATTAATTTATTGGCATAGTTGATGTAAGTGCAGATCCTTGGGTTGGATAATGGAGGCGAGCTGGTGGTGGTGGACATGAAGATTTTGAGACACTTGACTTTGGCTGTTGGTGGTGGTCATGAAGATTTTGAGACACTTGACTTTGGGTGTCCGTGGAATACTATTTGATTTTGTGACATGTGCCATTTATTCCATTTTGGATAGCGTCTATAATTAGGACATGTAAGAGGTCCCTTATACTTATTTGAACATTTGCTATTTAAATCTATAAAAATTGCAATTTCTAACATGAATTACATGTAGATGTTATTTTTCTTCTTTACAACCATTAGATTCTAGCATAAAGCTTCTTTACTTTTTTTAAACATACTCAATAGCTTTTTGTTTGTCAAATATGCTCTTGTAGTATTAATCCTTTTTGCCAAGACTTCTACAAACAATGTTCACAACCACTATACTCTTTAATGGTGCATGTATATATTTATTCTCATTTCCAAATAGTTTCATATTTGCTATTGAATTTTGATCGTGTTGACACCATTTCGAGACACTCTAGAACTTGAACTGATTTTACACCATCAACAAACAACAAGAAGAAGACAAAATACTTATTACATATATTTAGTGAAGTATAAGAGTTACACCATTGAAGAGGCTCAATGGCTCCCTTGTGACATGAATCTGCATTTACTCTCTTTGGGATATAGTTTATTGGCCCTCAAAGCCTCCAAAAATTCATGCACATGATTCACATGCTCTTCTTTGCTTTTATTATATATCAATATTTCAGCAAACAAGACCAAAATGGATTTAAATAGATAGGGTTGAATCATCTCACATTCATCCATGCCTGGAAGGTAGTGGAAGCATTGTATAAACCAGAAGGCATCACCATATAGTGAAGTAGACCTCTCTCGGTCCTAAATGCCATTTGATTTCATTCCCTTCCTTAACTCTAATTTTATGGCAACCTAATATTAAATCAATCTCTAAAAAGGAGCATGCACCTTTGAGTTCATCAAGGATATTATTTATCCTTGGAAAAGGGTAACAACTCTAATTGTAATCTAATTCACATCCCTAAAATCCACACTCATGTGAAAAGTGTCATCCTTTTTCTTCACGAGTAGAATGGTTGAAGCAAATGGTGAGTGACTTGACTTCACCCAGCCCATATCAACAATCAGCTCTTGAACTTGTTTAGTCACTTCATCTTTCTCCACCTTAGAAATCCTATATTGACGTTTATTAACAACCTTTGCATTTAGCTCTAACTTAATAGCATGATCTACCTTTCTTTTTTGGTGTTAGGCACTTAAGAAACATATATAGAGGTTTATAAATAACTTTCTCATTTAGATAGAGAATAGAGAGAGTTAGCAAAGAGAGAGAAGGATAGAGAGAGTTAGCGAGGGAGGATAGAGAGAGTGGGAGAGGAAGGACAGAGAGTGAGCAAAGAGATGGATAGAGAGAGAGAGAGAGAGGAGTCTAAAATTTAGTAGGCTAATGGTTCATCAAATTTTGTAAACCACCTTAGAATATGAAATATTTTCCTAAACATGGTGTAGACCCATCGCTAAAAATCAATAACAAAGACTACATATAAGGACTATGTGCTACATATTTAATCAAAAATTTGAGCTACTCTATTATAGGGAACTATGTAGAGAGTTTAAATAAAATATGATTTATACTATGATTCTCTATTCAAAATTAAATTCAAATTTTAAATACTAGTTTTGACATTTATTTGATAAAAATTATAATAAATATATATACCTTTGATTTGAATGAGTTTGGGGGCATGTTTATGGTGAAAAGCAAGTTACTATAGCTCTCTTCTTCTCCAAGAAAAAAGTGCTTTGATACTCTCCCCAATGCTAGTAGAAGTACACTCTATACTTACATGTATACCTTTGATTTGAATGAGTTTGGGGGCATGTTTATGGTGAAAAGCAAGTTACTATAGCTCTCTTCTTCTCCAAGAAAAAAAGTGCTTTGATACTCTCCCCAATGCTAGTAGAAGTACACTCTATACTTACATATGACAAAAAGTAGGCTAACAAGTATCCTAGGTGTACGACACTACAATTTATGTAGAAATTAACCTATAGCCCTTGTAGAAGAAAATGTCAAGAAGCTCTCTCCTCCCTTCTCTTATTTATACTATTTGTGAAAAGCACAGGCCTCTAGATTAGCCCAAGTAACTTTAATACTTACCCATTGCTTTTTCTCCTTTTTTGGTCTTAATTTTCTCTACCTTAAGCGTCACCACTCTTTGCCCCCTAAATTTTTGGAAATCACATGTATCCACTCTTTGTCCCTACCTTTTTGGGCTAGGGCCTCTCTTTCCTAATTTAATTTTCTAAAAGCACTCCATTTATGTGTGTGGCCCTTATACACTCAATTAATCAATTTAGACCTTAAAAACCATTCAACCCTACACTTTAATAAAATACCCTTGTATACCTTCCTTTACCAATTAATAGACATGTGCACATACTACACAGGTATTCACATTATTTTTGCACATCCCTATGCTAATACCTAATGTAAATTTATTATTTCTAATATAACTTTTTTATATTATTTTAATCCTATACCCTAATTTGGTAATAGTAATTTAAATTTTTAGTATTAATATACATGTGCACATGTCCAAGGCCTTAATTATTTTTCTTTAGGGCTCCTAACTATTAAATTCAGACGCTAACTAAATTATATATTTTTCTACAGAGTTTCTCACATTTCTTTTCAAAAATTACCTTCAATAATACAATATAGTTAGGAGGTATCTTATAAGAAGGTATCAACAGAATAATACATAGTCACAGATGATGGGTTGGAGATAATGGTGGCGACTTGGTGGTATCAAGATAGTCACAGAGATGATGGTTGGAGAGAGTGGTGGGCGAGACTTGGTGGTATCAACATCTGTATCCATTACAGATTATGGCAGAAGGTATCAAACAAAACATGACATACCCACCACAAGTGACCCATGGGTGATGGGTTAGAGATACTAGTGGTGACTTGATGGTATCAACATTGATGTCCATTGCAATTTCCTCATTTAGGATGCATGGATAACCATTTGACTACCCTCTCAACATCCTCTCCCATTTTTTCTAGAAAATTATCATCATTAATATCATTTATATGAAATTAAAGGCACTATATAGCAGTTGTTCCAAACATGTAGATAGAGACATCTCAAAGTGTTAAAGGCCTAGTTCATTGGGTGTGCCAAGTGTTAGTGGGGGGTGAACAACCCTTATGGTGCCACTAGCTAAACAACCACTTTGACACCTTTTTATAATGGGATCATGAGTAGTAACTTATTTTGAAATAACCAAATGCTAACAGGCAAGGAGTATCTAGATGATGTATGAAAATGTAAGTTCCCTCCCTCTCTAAGATAAGTGATATCTACCATTTTCTTTTATAGGAGGACACTTATGTTGTAAAAAATGAACTTGTGAATTTTGCATGGGTAGCAAACTAGAAAAACTCTTAAGCTAGGAATTATATGGAGATATATTAATTTTCCTAATTTTTAGAGTCGAAGATAGATAATAATTGATATTTCCTAAATTTTAAAGGAAAATGGTGTAGTAAATATTAGATAGGAACTTTTTTTAATGGGTAAAGAGCTAGAAAAATTCTTAAGCAGGCCATGTCGAGATTTCAAGTGGACAAGGTATATTAGACGATATTAAAGAAAACTTAAAAAAATTTAAAATTTCAAAAAAATACTCTAGAAATTCTTGTGAAGGGTGAGATTTTAGGCACACCTAGGTGTGCACAAACTGTAACCTCCTTACTCAGTTAAATGTTATTAATAAGGGGCTTGCTTACCTATTCTCAACCTTGTGTTCCCTATAACTCATTCTAGAATGGGCAGAATGCTTTTCTCACCTCACCCCTTAACATCCCCATTCCATGGGAGGCCACACCACCCATCATTCTCCAGCTAGATTTTCCCTATCTCAATGCTCCTCATTCCATGACCATTCTCCAGCCAGATTTTCCCTATGGATGCTTCTCATTCTATCCTCATGGGGGTGAAAAATGTGCCTACTTCCTTGATCCCTAGTGGTTGCTTTTTGTCATAATCATTTTGCTTCCTACTACTACCCCCTCCACTCTTGGGTGTGTCAGGTGCTTTTGGAGCTCTATTTGGGGAGCTAAGAGGACCACATCCTACTTTTCAAAAGCAAGCTATGTGTGCTATAAGTAAAAAATTTGTTCTTAGATAAATTTTAGTAATCAAAAATTAATTAATATTTCCCTAGGGGTTAATTACGCTTTTAATATATGGTGGAGTGTTCGAGAGTGACCTACAAAGCTATTTCTTTGAGATTTCTATTTCTCTCTCTCTTTTACTCTCAATTTAGAATTTAGAGATCTCTTTTTCTTAAAATTGAGTCAAAGGAAATCAATTAATAAAGATTCTTCCCTTTCCTTATGTTTTATTAATTCTTAACAATCTTAAGCATCTCTTTAAATATCATTTTTCTAGTTTTTATAGGAAGATTATAGGTTAATCTAGCTTATCCTATTCTCTCAAAAAGAGTAGAGGAATTATTATTATAATTATTATTTTATAATGATGAGTTTGTGAGTTAGTATGGTTAATTAAGGTTTTGATTCTTCTTAAGTATAAAAATGATGTTTCATATTTGTAAATTGGAATTGAGCAAGGATGAACTATTCTATTATATTAGGCATGCACAAGCTATGGTTTACGTATCATTGTAGTATGAGAGAAGCAAGGGTTTTACGAGAGTGTAGGAGATTAAAGAGAGCTTTCATTTGCTTATTAGTAGAGAGTTTGGTATGCATGAGTAAAAAGGGATATCTTCTCTCTTAACTAGGTCTTGTTATCCCTTCTTAAAGATAATCTACAAGTTATAGTGTTAAGAATCCTATTTAATCACAATAATTACTCTTTGAAGAAGTGGAAAAGTTGATTGGGTGAGTTAAAGAGGACTAGAAATGGATATATGAAAGTACTAAGAGAATTTCTTTTTTTCATGGAAAGAAAGCTAAAAAGATTAAGATGGTTTCAAAATATTACAATGATGTTTGCACACAATTGTTACCTCTCAAAGAATATGTATTAAGAATAATAATAAGGATTTAATAAGAGTCAATAAGATTGATGAGAGTTGCAAGGAAGTTTGTAGTTGTCATGAAAAGTGATGAGTCTAGGGCCTAACCAACCTTGACTTGGGTCCTCTAGTTAGGCTTGGTTAAGGTGAAGATTAGTGGCCTGGGGTGAATGAGCTCATCCGTGAGAGACCCTTAAGCAAAGCAGCCCCTCGGTGATTAGGTAAGCTAGAAGAGTCTAGCGCTTTCCTTTTCCAGTTTATATGATGTTTAAAAGTTCTTGTAAGAACCTTCCATGAGTACGTTGTACAAAATAAATCACACTTACATTGTTGTTTGCTTTTTTCCTACTTGTTGTATTCTCTTATGTGATGAGAATGAATGGAATCAATGCCATTTAAGTTCGTGAAATTGTGTCCATGTGGGTTCTTGAGCTATGTGTTTATTTTTCCTACTTGCTTTATTCTCTTATACGATAAGAATGAGTGGAATCAATACTATTTAAGTTTTTATAAAAATGCGTCCATGTAGGTTCCTGAGCTATGTGTTACCCTATCAAACACGGTAATAGAATTTCGGGACCTAAGTAGAGGTAACTCATACATAGGCCAAGTGGTCGTGGACCCAAGGGGGGGCAAGTGGATTGGGGCTAGACAACCTATGGTCATAATGTTATTTCTTAGAAAAGAATGATGAGATTGGTTGTTTATCTTTCAAGCTCTCCTCTTTCTTGTGCATTGTTGTAGCGGTGATGGAACATAATGGATAGACATTTGTTATACGTGCTCACCATCTATGGTGGTTATTATAGTGTGGAGCACTATACTGCACAAATAAAATTGGAGGTGGCCTCTAGGCATGTTATTTTCCTTTCAATGCTTATGTCTTCTATCTTCAACTATTATGTCATTTCAAAATTTGTGATGTGTTTTAGATGGATAGTTCAGAGCATTGGTCCCTCTTAGCATAGCAAATACACTTGGGATTTGTGTACATGTTCATTTTCAACTTGTTGAGTTGAGCATCTTAAAAACTTGGAATCTCACTCTTGTTTTATGGAGCAGTCTTATTTTTTCATGATTTATCTATGAGGAGGATGGGACAAAGAGCCACTTTTTCCATGCATCTAGCCAAGGATGTGGACAATATGTTACCACATTACTTGCCTAGTGCCCCTTTCATACCAAGCATGAAGATAAGGGAGGGACATGGCGTGGCTCTCTTGAGAGGAGCCCTTCATTTTTGTTGATGTTCATGGAGATGAGAATCCACTTGGATAGCAACATGCTACCGCATTACTTGCCCAGTCCCTCTACCCTACCAAGGGAGGGCCATGGTGTGGCTCTCTTGAGAGGAGCCCTTCATTTTTGTTGATGTTCATGGAGATGTTTTGCCCTTCATTTTTGTTGATGTTCATGGAGATGTTTTTCCCTCCATCATGTGGTTTCATTCTAGAGTTAGGGGCCCAGGGCTAGGTCTAAAAGTGGCAATCCACGTTGGTTATTCTTGCCTAGCAGTAGAGATGGATAGGTAGATATGTACTAGACCCTTAGCAGGTATGGTGGATGCTATTTATATATGTGAGGGACGTTCTACATAGCAGACATTTATGGAAATAGGTAATGAAGAGGAACAAATCAATGTCAGCCTACCATTGGATTTGTGAGTATAGAAATGGTAGCTTTATTTGAATGAATGGCCTAATATGGGCATTTATAAGTGAGTTTCTATGTTTCATGTTGAAGTGTCTTACCTTGTTGTGTAGAGACTATGGCTATATTCATGGAGATGAATCACACCTCATACAACCACCATAAGAATATGGAGAAAAGGTTGATGACTCCACCAAGGAGACTTAGTTTATAGGCATGATGCTAGATTTTTTAGTGGATATATTGGCACTTTACTAGATTTATAGGCATGCTAGATTTGTTTGTAGATATATTGGAACTTTACTAGATGCGAGTCAAAAAATTTTAGCTTGTTTTATGGATGCTGGTGGTATCTTAGATATGAGCCAAGCATTTTGGATTTCATACTCTTTTTTGTGGATATTGGTGCTATCTTGGATATGGGCCAAAAAATCATTTTAGATTTCATTCTCTTCTTTGTTTGATTTTGGTACTATCTTGGATAGGCTAGGTATTGGATATTAGTTATTTCCTAGATATGAGGCATGCATTTTCTATTTCATAATCTTGTTTATGAGTAGCTTCAATTGCTCTTTGGAACTTATTCCATGTTGGATTTCATACTCTTAGATATGCGGATGTTGGCTCTCTTTCTGAATGTTGGAGCTATTATGGATATGAGCGTGACACTTTGGGTTTTATGACTTTTTTTTGTTTATAAATAGCTTTAAATGTTCTTTACAATTCATTCCATTTGTCCATAAATGCTAAAGCTATATTAGATATGAGCTATACATTTTGTATTTCATACTCTTGTTATGAATAGCTTCAAATATAATTTTAAGCTCCCTCCTTTTTAGGTGACTTTTAATAGGTTGATATTAGTAGTGGGAGAGATAATGCCTTAACATGAATCAGTATCTTTGATTTGTCAATGATATGGCTTCTATTAAATAGTTAGACATAAGCACTGTAACCTTAAGCGCATGTATAAGCAAAAGGATGGAAAATGGGTTTCTTTAACGTGTGAAGAACTCTTATCATCGATCAACAAGATGAGTTTCCTAGCATCCTAATTCCTTTAGATAATATATTTGTAAATACAATGCAAGAGCATTTCCTTGTACTTTTTTACTCATCGATTTTTGCTCGGTAATCATGCGTACCCTATGTAACCATGTCATTAAAGGAATACGTTTTGTGGCCATTTAGCTTTGCAAACGGAGGGCCTTATGAAGATATGGAGTTTTGCAATGTATAGGCTTGGTAATAATTGGTTATAAATTACCTTAGCATTTGGATTTTGAGAAACAAGAGAATCTTCATCCACTATCTCTACTTTTATGCTATTCATAGCCATTGTTGAAAGGCTTATTTATCTTAATATGTAGAGAAATTCCACAATCCCCATAAGTTAACCAATTATTATTTTCCAATTCTTTATCCAACTGATGTCTTTGTTTTCTTTGCATTAAGCTACTTCTCAATTTTTGAAAGGTGGAACTCTAAATCTTCATGATGTGATTCTTCAAAATCTATAGTAGTCACATCAAAGAACCAAGGAGGGGTAGATAATGAAAGGACCCATTTGTAATTCACTCCCAAAACTAGAATGTGTACCAATGGCTACAAGACATAATGATAGGGAGTTTATCAAAAGAGCACAATGACTTGGTCATCCTTGCTTTAAGTTTTATCAAAAGAGTACAATGATATGGAGTTTATCTCAAAAGATCATGATAACTTATTGGTCCTTGCTTTAGGTTTGTTGTAAGACATTTAAATATACCAAGAAATTTCCTTTAAAATCCTAAATCAAGCCAAATATGAGATCCAAAGCTAAAACCTTAGAGGATCACACCATAGAGGAGTTTATAAAAGAAAAATAAATGCCTTGAAACCTATCTATGTATGTGTTTGTTACTATTGAATTAAGCAAAATAGATAAGCTATGATAGATAGGGTAAAAAGAACCATTATGCATTAAAGGTTTGTTTTTTTTTGGGTCATATCTAGTATTGCACATATTTGATTGAATTGAAACTTCAACTTGAAAGTGAGAATCCTAAAGGACTAGTAGAGATTAGGGGATGGATCAATTATCTAACAAAGATGGCCACAGCAAATTGTGGAGCTAAGAAAGTGCTATTTAAGAAGAAAGAAATAAGTTACTTTTAGATTTTCAAAGAAATAAGTTATGTGATATTAATTCTTAGACAATATCCTTAGATGGATGAGATTATTGAGATGATCTAAGTGGTAAAATTGATTGAATCAAATTAACGGTTTGAGTTTCTATTTTTTTCAAGGATAGAAAGATCATGGCATTAATGATATGAAGTGGAAGAGTTACCTACTATCATATTAGTGATTACAATAATCACAAAAGAGTATTTCTCATCAAGTTGAATTCATTAAGTCTCCTATAAAAGAAGTTAACCAATTGAACTTAATTGATTTTGGCAAGTTATGAAACAATTTACAAAGGAAGGTTTTAAGAGTACATGTAAATAAGAAGAAGTCCTATATGTTGAAATGTAGAAGATATGAAGTTGCTAAGTATGAAGGACAATAAGCTGAGTTTTATAATAATGGGTATGCAAAAAATAATTGAGATTTATTTAGATATGATTGTGTATATATAGAATGCACAAATGCCTAAGGAGGCTTGGGACACCTTGGTAAAGATGCATAGTACAAACACTCAAGCTTGGACGCTATAGCTAAAGTAGGAGCTACATAATGTGACTAGAGGGACGCTAAGTATTCGGTGAAGGTTAAAGGGCTTGAAAATGCCCTTGCTTCTATTGGATCACCAATATGATGATATGGTATTGGGTGACCTTGAATGGTTTTGGCAAGGAATACAATTAGTTTCAGACCTCCATTAAAGTTTAAGAGAACTTTCATGCTTTTTGGGAACTGATTTCTCTCATCATCCATGAGGATATGAAGATTAGGGGAGGTTCATTCTCTAAAATTCACATGAGTAGGCCTTCTACTCAAATATAGTTAGAGTTAGAGGTAGATCATCATCTAGAGGATGCAATGGTGTGGCAGTCAATTTGGAAATCAAAACGAGAAAGCAACAATAAGAAGAAAAGAATTAGTCTCATAGAGGGGGGAAGAGGCCCAAGAGGCCCATCTAGACGTAGGGGGAGCCAAAGAGGCCAAGGTGATTTGCAAAGAAATCAAATACAAATAGCATGGAGTGTTATTACTATGACAAAATAGGGCACATTGAAAAGGACTCCTATAAAAATCAAAATGAGTGGAAAATTGTAACAAGGCAACTATGCATCATCAAGTAAATAGGGTGCTGTTAAAAGTAAGTAGCTATTTATAATGTAGTACATACTCAGTTCCAAAAATAAAAAATGTGCAAGATCAAGAGACATTTGGTATGTGGATTCTAACCACATGACCATTCATGTGAGTGGTTCAGAGACATAATGAAAATGAAAAAATTAGGGTATATGGAAAAAACAGGGGCTGATACTATAAACCCCATCGTGCATATTGCAATGTAAAGTCCCATTGTCTATGCACAATGGAAAAATAAAGTACCTGGTAAAAGTACTTCATGCTCCTAATATTATGAAAAACCTAGTTTTTGTTAGATAAATGGTTGGTTAAGCAGGGTCTACAAAGTGAGGTTTAATCCACAAAGGGTGCTTCTTCGTGGAAGACTTCAAAATTCAATGTCGCTTAGTTGAAGGGTAAGAGAAGAGGTAGGGTGTTTACTTTTAATGTTAACATGCCTAAGGTGAAGGCAACCACGTTTGCACATGGGAGAGGTGTCAGTGTAGATATTAACATATGTTTACTTTTGAAGTTAACGTGCATGTGAGGTGAAGGAAATAGCCATGTTTTCACATGGGATAGGTGTCATCGTAGATATTGACATATGGTATAAGCACATTGGTCACAGGAATATGCAAGGACGTGGGACTGAAGTCTATGCAAGCCCAAAATATTATTGTAGGTTTGTCTAAGTTTAAGATTGATGGTATGCATAGTATGTGAAGCATACTAGGAAAGTGTGGGTTTACCTTATGAAGAAGGAAAGTGAGATGTTTGCTCACTTTCATAGATTCAAAGCCTTGGTTGTTGAGAAGGAAAAATATATACAGATCAAATGATTAAGATTGGATGGTGGGGGAGAAGAATACGTCAGATTATTTTTGGGTTGAAGTAGCAACAAAACTACTATTTACATTATAAACATGACCCTCACCACACTGTTGCTCATAACATGACACCTGAACATAAGTTTACATGCATAAAACTAAATATGTCTCACTTGAATGTGTATTGTATATGTGTATGTTCTTGATGAAGTGAGAACCAAGTTAGATCCAAAGGCAAAGAAATTCATCTTCATTGGTTAAGGAAAGGTTATAGATGCCTTAACCCTACCATTCGAGAGATGCAAGTAATTAGAGATGTTGTCTTTGATGAGATGAGTATCTGGTATATACACCAATGAAGGCAATTGAAGATGCAGATCTAAGAAGTAATGATGTTGTCCCACATGTAGAGCAGCAACCACAAGTGTTTAGTGGATCTAGAGAGTCCTTTTTTAGTAGTGGATCCAATGTCAAGGATAGATGCAAGGAATGTAGATACATTATCTCATGGTATTACAGGTGCTAGTACACATGTATCACATAAAGGGAATAAAAAGGTAGACCAACCTTTTATGCTTAATCTATAAGCATGTCACTTTTATGTGGATGGTGACTCGAGTGGCTCCAAGCAGGGTCTTGATAAGGATATTAACATTCCATCAATGGTGGTTACTCCTAGTGCACAAAGAACTAGGAGTATTTTTCAGGACACTTGGTAGCGATCCAAGTGTATGTAGGTCTACTGAGGTTAAATACCTTGTTAACATGTTAAGATATGATTTAGCCCATCACTATGCTTACATGGTTAAATCAATATAGGAGATAGAACTCACTTGTTTGAAAAGGTACTTGGAAATGAGAAAAGGGAAGATACCATGGATGAGGAGATAGCAGCATTGGATACAAATGCAACATGGGAATTAGTGCCTTTGCCTAAGGATAAGAAGGAAATTGGGTGTAAATGTGTTTACAAACTTATGCATAACTCAAATGAATCTGTGAATAGGTATAAGGAAAAATTGGTTGCCAAGGGTTATGTGCAAATATCTAGCACTATGAGGAGACATTTAGCCCGGTTGTGAGGATCGCATTTGTGTGAGCTGTCATTGCTTTGTAGTGAAGGGCTGGTCTTTACATCACATAGATGTAAAAAATGTGTTCTTGTACGGTGATTTGCAAAGAAGAATTTTACATAAATGTAGCCACAAAGTAATGAAAGCCATGCACATCTAGATTTTATGTGCGGATTATGCAAAGCCTTGTATGGCTTAAACTAGGTACCCAGAGCATGGTTAAACAAGATTGGGGAGTATCTTGTTACTATTAGATTTTTTAGGTATCCAATGTAGATTTTTCACTTTATATGAAAAAGACAAATAGAGGGATCGTGCTCTTAGTCATTTATGTGGATGTGGCTTGAATATCACTGGTGATAGTGATGCCAACATACATGATGCCATGATGCTTTTGAAGTAGAAGTTCAAGATAAAAGATTTGGGTGAGCTACAATATTTTTATATTATGGTATAGTTATAGTGCCATGTGTCATTACAATACATTGCATTGCATTGCATGGCATGGTATGGCATTGCATTTGGATGTTATATTACATGTGCATGTCATTGCATGGTACTTCTTGCCCTTTGCATAGTGTTGCATGTCGTTGCATGCCTTTCCATGTGAGTGTATATCATTTGAACCCTTTGCATGTGACTTCATATCATTGCATGTGCGAGTACAATTGACAAGGTGAACAAGGTACAAAATTATACATAGAAGATAATATCTAGTATGCCTTGCGTACTATTTCATAAAAAATAGTGAACTATGTAAATTTATTAAGGTTAATAGTTTTACAATTATTATTGTCATGGCATAATTTTTTGAGAGGAAGAGGAAGAGAGAGAGCGAGAGAGAGACAAAGTGAGAGAGAGAACAATACGATGACATTACACCTTGAGGATCGAAAATACTGCTTTCAATTAAAAATAAAACCAAGTTCATTCACATACAACTTCCAAATACAACTCTTCTATCATAACTGCTATTTAGTTCCATCGAGGGTTATATGGGCATCGCTTGTCCTCCGAGGTGTAGGCACACGGTAAGCGAACGTTCGTTCCATTTTGCACTTCCTCTAGTAAGAGACGCTCGGATGCATCATCAATAAAACCATGGGCTTGCCACGTATCAATTAATCCCACCACTTTGGTCTGCACTGGAGAAATATCATCATCACTACTAGGAAAGCGGTAAGGATGTGAGAGCTTTCCATGATTGTGCACCATCTACGGTCTTTTGCTTGACTGCATTGGTGGCCTTACTAGCGATACGTGAAACAACTTCAATGCAAATTTTTGATGAGCCCATCATAAACAAAACACGAAGGAGGGTTGTGGGTGGTGTGCTCTACTAAGAATGTTATGCTGAATGGTGGTTAACAAAGTTGTATGGAGGTTATCTATATATTTGTAGTAGTGGGAGAGGTGTGCTCTTATTTTGCATCAAACAAAAAAAGATAGCTTCCTTATTTTTTAATGTCAATAATAAAGGCATCTTCCCTCAAAATCCTATAGCCCAATGATAAAAGCATCTTTTGTTTCTTTTTTGGGGAAGATCGAGTATGTCATGAAGAATAACGAATAATACAAAATTGAATAGGCTAATATAGCTGCCAATTGAGGCTAAGAGAAAATTTTGCTCTTGAAATGAAATTTTACTAAAAAAAATAACAAACCATAAATTTTACAAGGCAATTAACAAAAAAGACAAGGTGAATTATAGTTTGAGACCACTTTATTCCAAATAGATTATTACATCATTGTAAGGTTCCTCCCTCCAGCTTTTGAGGTGTACATGTGTAAGAATCTCTCCTTCTGATCTTATAATTATTTCCCTCTCTGAAATTAAAGAAAGATCCTGTTTTATCCTATTTTGGCATGGAGAGAGAAAATGTCTAGAGGGAAGTAATCCAAAATTGAGATATTTTTTGGATATAAAAATCCTCCTAGTGTCTAAAATGGTTTTCCCTGAAACAGAAATTCAAAAAGAACTTTCCAATGTGCAATTGGAATTAATTGAAAAAAGGTATAAAGGACCTTAGCCTAAGGGTCTAGATTTTCTAATTTTTTTGGATTATGGTCCAATTAAGGTTCCTATGGGCCAATAGGATCAATCCAAGTGTGGGGAGGAGATAAATCTAATTTATAAAAGAAAACTACCCAAAAATGAGTAAATGCGCATATAAGATGAAGAGTTGACTGAGTACAAGGTTTAGTAAAAAACTATGAATATTACTTAAAAAAATAAGATATTTTGGGTATAATGATACATTTTTGACACCTTGGTAAGGAGAAGGGGGCTCTTCAAGGAGGCACCTATTTCACATGTGTGGAGGAGTTTTGAACTCAAAAAAAACAAGATATTTTTATCTCTCCTCTCTCCTGGATCAAACCAAATCAAAAAGGAAGCCAAACTGGTCTAAATCTTGTCCAAATTAAACCTAGAAAATTCAGCCAAATTGAACCTAGAAAATTCTAGAAACTAGTTGGACTTGGTTAGAGGCTTCCCTCACCTATAAATAGATCCTTAGCTCTTTGAAAAAAATTATGTGAACTATACCATGCCAGTATTATACTGAAATAATGATATTTTCTATTATCCTTTAAAAATCCTCTACAATTTGGAGAGATTGGAGCTTTTCTCTCTCTTCAACCTTCTTTGGAGTCTTCATCAACATACTAAACCAATTGATTGGTTGGGGGCCTCTCCAATGACTAAAGAATCAAGCAAAACAAGAGGCAAAGTGTGATTTACGGTCTTTTTCTTAATATCTAAATGTTTCTCACTTCTCAACCCCTCTCAAGCTTGAGAAGTATTCAATTAAATGGCTCTTTAATGCAATTGAAGCTCTCTAATGAATTTTAGTGATAAATTTTATAAAGTTTCCATTTATGCTTAAATTAAAATATTTTTTAAGCATATCTCTCTCTCCCCAAAGGATATCTCTCTCTCTCCAAAGGATGATCATTCCTATGACCAATTCTATATTTAAATGATGCTTCTCATGAAGCAATTCTCAAATCTAAAAGTAATTTCTATACTTGTCAAATTAGAGGCCAAAGAAGTGGCTTTTTAATGCTTTTATGCTACTTAATTTATGAAAAACTTAGGAATCAAGTCCATAATTGGATATTGATCCAAATGATAGTTATTCTATCATATTGTATTACTAAAGCTTTATGCTTTCAAAATTATTAAAAATTATCAGTAATAGCAACAGAGCTATGGTAAAATTTCTAACACATAAATAAATTTCATGCATAATATGAAAAGAGGACTTCCTACCATATTCTAGGATAAATAATCCTAGGTTAATTGAATAATTCTCATCATAACCATGGAAAATTTGATTTTAATGTTTATGCATAAATAGTTAATTAGAAAAAAGGAAAATTTCTAGTAATTCATTTTTATGATAAAAGAGAAATTTCCATGACAATAGAAATCCATGTATTCCAATGAGGAAAGAGAAAAATTTAGAATACTAAAATAATGGATATTTTATTTAAAAATTAAAGAAGAATTTTAGTTAAATTTATTTTTATGCATAGATAAATTTAAATGATAAAAGAGGAATTCCTATGACATTTGGAATTCAATCATTTAGATGGAAAAAGAGAAATTCCTAGAATATTAAAATTAATGGATATTTTATTTAAATTCAAAGATGAATTTTAAATAAATTTATTTTATCTATGAGAAATATTTAAATGATAAAAGGAGAATTCCTATGACATTTGGAATTCAATCATTTAGATGGAAAAAGAGAAATTCCTAGCATATTGGAATTAATGGATATTTTATTTAAATTCAAAGATAAAATTTAGATAAATTTATTTTATCTATGAGAAATATTTAAATGATAAAAAAGGAATTCCTATGACATTTGGAATTCAATCATTTAGATGGGAAAAGAGAAATTCCTAGCATATTGGAATTAATGGATATTTTATTTAAATTCAAAGATAAATTTTAGATAAATTTATTTTATCTATGAGAAATATTTAAATGATAAAAGAGAAATTCCTATGACATTTGGAATTCAATCATTTAGATGGAAAAAGAGAAATTCCTAGCATATTGGAATTAATGGATATTTTATTTAAATTCAAAGATGAATTTTAGATAAATTTATTTTATCTATGAGAAATATTTAAATGATAAAAGAGAAATTCCTATGACATTTGGATTTTATGGTTAGAAATTCCTTGTTGCAAAGGGCTTATGGGGTCTTGTTAGTGGTTATATGAGCCCTGCCCTCTCATACAAAGTAATTAGGGCCAATAGACCCAACCTCAAGTCTCTTAAACTATTACTAACCAAAGAAGGTGAGATTCACATGATGCAAGCTTTAGCATTGATTGCCTTGTCATTTAAAAGGTCTATTGTTCCATACGTTCAATCTTATAAAACATCCATGCTTTTATGGACACTCTAGAAATTTTGTATCATGCCAAAAATGATGCAAGGATTTCCTTTCTTTAAAAGGCAACTTGATAATGAAAATATGCAAGGTAAGGGGTCCATGAATGAACATTTAACAAAATTACAGGACTTGAGAGAGGGAAACTTCTCAATATATTGATAAAGTCATTCCTAAAAAGGATATGATTAACGTCACGCTTAACTCGTTGCTTGAATCTTATATGAGATTTAATGCTTCCCCCTATTATGACTCTCTGAGAGGCAATGGAGGTCCTGTTACCTATCAGGAGCTTATTAGCTTATTGTTGCAGGAGAAACAATCCAGAAAGAATGTCTTTAAGAATTCTAGCAGTAATAATCAGGCTCTAGTGGCCAAGGATAAGGGCAAGAAATTAGCGAAATCCCAATTCAAAAAACACTTTTGAGGCTAAGGGTGATTTCGAAAAACCAAAGAAGGTAACTTATCGGTATTACAAGAAGCACGGTCATACAATTAAAAATTGCTTCAAACCTTAAAATAAGGAAAAGAAGAAAAAGGAATCCAACAAGGTTCCAACAATTTTACCTCTGACAATCACAACTCCAAGAAAGAGAACTCGGCTAATGTTGTTGAAGACTTCTCACTAATGGCTCTTTGCAGTTATAATCCTAAATAGGATGTATGTCTTGGTGCAACTGTCTGTGACATTTGGTTTCTTAATAAGTGTTAAGAGTTTTCACATGGAGGAGAACACACATGAGTGCATAGCCCTCATAGCCCACATGCACGACACTTGCATTACTCATAAAGGATTTTCACTTTATAAGCATATCTTGCATATGTACGCACTCACGATACCCAGCAGACCTGCACCGAGCCTCATCATCGACAACACCTCTCGATGGTGGGGAGCATATGGTGGGGAAAAGCTAGGTCCATGGCATGACACCTACATGACCCACAAGGTCTTCTCACTTTACAAGGATATCTTGCATATACATTTGCATATACATAGGCACTCACAATGCCTAGAACCTACACCAAGCCTTATCATCAACATCCATCTAGGTACATCTCTAGATGGGGGGCCATGGTGGGCAAAAACACGGTCCATGGTATGAACCCATCACTCAATCCTCCTCAAAAGTGCAAGAACTCTGAAGATCTTTAAAGAAAAACAATTCCTTTCGGTCATCCATTGGACCATTTGCCTCTTTCCATGTACAGTCCCAAACAAATCACAACCCTAGAGATGAGTCCTTGCATAAAGCTCTTTTTTACTCACATTATCATGTAGCCTCGACTTGCTTCTCCTAACTCAAGGGCCAGCCAAACTCTATCTCTAACAAGAGAGAGAGAGAGAGAGAGAGAGAGAGAGAGAGAGAGAGAGAGAGAGAGAGAGAGAGAGACATTACTAAGTAGAGGGAGAATTTATTAAGTAGAGAGAGATATATTTTTTATTAAGTAGAGAGAGAGAGATTTAATTAGGTTAAACTTTGCAAAGCGCAAGAAGAGGACAGAAGAGAGAGAGAGAGAGAGAGAGAGAGAGAGAGAGAGATCACTCCTGACCTACATGTACAAAGACATTGACAAAGCCAGAGGACGACAAGGACCTCCTAAGAGGGAGAAGATAAGGCCCTAATTGATAGAGCAAGATCCATCGATAAGCCAAAAGATTGATCACAAACAAGCATCCCCCAAAGACCTAGCGAATGTACACTATAGCTTTAGCTTTTTGTAGGGATTCCTTAATTGTTTATGAAGATTCTACCTGAGTGGCCAAATGTTAAGATTGACTTGATAGAAAGCTTAAGGTTGAAGTACATATTGAGAAATCTATCTTAAATGATGACTATTCCCAACTGGTGTCATCTTCCCAACTGGTGTCATCTTCCAACTTTTCTTTATGTGGAATCCTTTGGACTTGATAAAAAGCTTAAGGTTGAAGTACATTTTAAGGCATCTATCTTTGTGATAACTAGTGCTAGTAGGTGTCATCTTCCAACTTTTCTTTATGTGGACTCCTTTGGACTTAATAAAAAGTTTGAGATTGAAGTACATTTTAAGGCATCTATCTTTGTGATAACTGGTGCCAGTAGGTGTCATCTTCCAACTTTTCATTATGTGGTTTCCTTTTTACTTTGAAGCACGCCATTAATTTTGAAGTACAAGTTAAGGCACATGTTAAGGCATCTATCTTTGATGACTTCTACCAGTAGTGTCATCTTGGATTGCAAAACAACTTTTCTTTTTGTGGATTCCTTTGGAATTTGAAGCACACCATTAAGCTTTGGGTAACGAGATCCATCTACTATCTTTATAATATCCTTTTTCCTTTGTATACCATCCACCTTTGAGGTTGTGACTTCAGAGATATGATGGAATTTTTGGATTTCCTTTTAGATGGTTTCTTTGGAATCCAAATGCCCTTGTTACCATCACAGTAACCTTGAGTCACTAATTATATCTTGAGAACCCATAGAGAATTATTCTTTGTTGGTGGATTGGGGTTCTCATCCTTGGAGAGGTTAGGTTAGAAATTTGCATGGTTGGTCAGAGAAAGGATCTTTGATGTTGTCAAGCTTTTTCTTCTGACTAAGCTTGGGTTGAATGTGGGAAGGCTATCCAAGATGAGAATTCAAATTTTTTTGAAGAAATTTGTTGAGGATGATGTAAAGGTTCCTTGCCTTTGAAAGCTAAGGCTAGGTCTTGTGAGTATAGGAATGGTTGTTGATGGTAATATTTAGGCACGTTTTTGCCCTTCATGATACCATTTTCTTGTTATCTCCTCTTCATTGAGTTAGAACATTATTGTCTGATGTTTGTTCACTCTAACTGATGGTACATTGGGTCTCCTTGGTCTATCCTCGTCCTAGTATCACCCATTCTTGAAGCATAACTATTGGGGCTACAAAGAACTTTCAACCAAATGATAATTTCACGTACGATATGACCAAAGGTTGCTTGGCTTATCAAGCCTTTGCTTCTTGATAAGAAACTTTACTTTCTTTAGTTAGAAATTTGCAGGGTTGGACATTGAAAGGGTCTTTAATGTTCTCAAGCTTTTTCTATAACCAAGATTTGGTTGAATAAGGTAAGGCTATCCAACACGAGAATTGAACTTTGTTTGAAGAAGAACTTTGTTGAGGATGATGTAAAGGTTCCTTGGCTTTAGAAGATGAAGCTAGGTCTTGTGAGTATAGGAATGGTTGTTAATGGTGCTATTAAGGCACGTTTTTGCCCTTCATGACACCTTTTTTGGTATCTTCTCTTCATTGAATTAGAACATTACTGCCTTTTCTTTGTTCACTCTAGTTGATGGTGCACTAGGTCTCCTTGTCCCAGTATCACCCATTCTTTAAGCATCATATTGAGGCTACAAAACTTTTTGACCGAGTGATAATTTCAAGTATGATATGACCTTTGTTTGTTTTAAGCTTGGCTTATCAAGCCTTTTTTTCTTCTTGTTAAGCATACCTATTGGGGCTACAAAGAACTTTTCAACCAAGTGTTGATTTCATGTATGATACAACCATTATTTTCTTTAAGCTTGGCTTATCAAGCCTTTGCTTCTTGTTAAGCAACCTTTTTTAGTGTCTTGCTATTTAGTCAATTTCTTATGGTGAATCGGATTCATGCATTGCAATCTCTGTTCAATGATTTACAATTGTTGAGAATCTATTAGTAACGAGGAAGTTAGAGATTTTCTCACTCTATTTAGGAACTAAGTCTAGTTAGAGATTCTATTTAGGAACTAAATCTAGTTTGAACAAAGGAGCATCTGGTAATATCATCTTCTACTCCCATAACTGGTTCTTCACCCATTAGAAACTCTTGAAATATGATCTCCAAGTACATGTTGTGAATCTTTTATCATGTATATAACATATCATCCTTTCCCAAAATATACAATTGACTAGTAAATAATTGATATAAGGAGTAGCTTGTTTAATCAAATGTGCCTTATGCAATCTCTATTTAATGATCTATCAGTTGTTGAGAATCTATCAGTGAGAAAGTTAGAGATTTTCTTACGCTATTTAGAACTAAATCTAGTTAGAGATTCTATTTAAGAACAAATCTAGTTTGAACAAAGGAGCATCTGGTTAGCTCGTTCACACCCATTAGAAATTCTTGACACATGATCTCCAAGTACACATCGTGAATCTTTCCTCATAATCTTTCCCCACACTATACCATTGAAGTCAATTCCATTGACTTCTAGTTTGAACAAAGGAGCATCTGGTTAGCTCGTTCACACCCATTAGAAATTCTTGACACATGATCTCCAAGTACACGTCATGAATCTTTCCTCATAATCTTTCCCCACACTATACCATTGAAGTCAATTCCATTGACAAAAGAAACCATCACATAATGCAACCAGTATAGCATAGTTTGTCCCGCAAGGTATAATAATGCTTAATGGTCCACAAAGAACACAAACTTGTTTTACCAAAAGATCATTTTTTAATTCCTTCACATCATAACCATTGCCAATCCTCTTTTATGGTAGTGTAGTTTACTTCTACATTATTCAATTATTGATGACTTGGAAAGCATAATGAATAATCTAATTTGTACTCTCTAGTGATAAAACACATTCAATGTCAAAATTTGATGCATCAATGGATATAATCTAATTTGTACTCTCTAGGTTGTGATAACTTATACTCTCTAGGTTGTAATGCATCAATGCACATAGATCCTATGTGCCTCTTACCAAGGCTTGCGAGACAACAAAGATATCTCCAATTAAGCCAAAATCATGTGATTCTTCATCCAACATTTGCAAGAAACGTGCCAATGCCATGGATTTTGCCATAGTGCATTCAGATTCTATTCATAACATGAAATCACTTTCTTCTCATACCATTGATACCATTCTTTACAAGATTATTGCAAGCAAACGACATTCCATGCATGTAGTGATCACTAATTACAAAATCCCTTTGCTTCTGTAAACCTAGAGTTATGATTTTCCCTTCTTGTATGCACCACAATCATGTACATTTGCTAGAAATGAGAAAGGTACCCCACCAATGCTCCAAGAAGGCAAGGAAGGCTTGCAAATACACAAGACTTCAACCAAATAGACTCGAGAAAGCTTGAAAGTGATCAAGAAATGCCTTTTGCAAAAGCCCTTTCATAATGTCTGTATAAACACCCCATAGCTAGGGTTTTGAGCAAGAAAATGAAAGCAAGTGCAAGAAAATGGAAACAAGCAAGAAGAAGACTTGAATCTTTGTAAGATTTTATGTCTTCAACTTCCAATGCTTCCTACCTTCTCCCCATGGCTAGGGTTTACACAAAATGGAAGAAACACCTCAAGAATGCTCATCAAACCCTAAATGCTTTCAAATAGCTCATGAATGGTTGATTCAAACCTACTCAAACTCCTCTCCATGCACTATTCACAAAAGAAATGTAGACTATTAGCCTGCATTTCACCACCGAGTTGCTACATTTTATACCGCCTTTTTGCTTGATGTATATACTGAATATCATGCCCAAAGAAACTTTAACAAGTCTCACAAACACTCACAAAGGCTCACAACATATGGATCTACTTGGAAGACCTTGGAAAAAAGTCAAGCAATAGGAAATTTTAAAGAAAATGAGAAGTTATTGAGCAAGAAAGGGACCGAAGCTCAAGCTCTGATATCAATGCAAGGAAGGAGATACCATTAGAGCTTGAATGAGCACAAGATAAAAGAAAGTCTGCTTCTATATAACCAAGGTTCCATGGAAGTTTGAATAAGCTTTCCAAGAAAGTGTATTAGTGAAATGATATGTAAGATTAAGCCCAGCAATTGTCTAGTATACTTGGCACTCCTTTTCCACTTAACAAACTATGGCCATGCCCAAACTTTTACAAGCATATAGGCGAACATATACATGGCCACTTCTCATGCCCCTACTCACCATTGTTGCATAGAATTAATGTTGACCTTAAATCCCTTTTACTGTTGAAATTATTGTTCAATGAAGAGCTCTGCTATGCACACACATTTGTATAGTTCCATAAGCACGCAAAACACTTCATTTATACCCTTTTTTTAAATGGAGCCTAAATTCATGATGAGGCATGGTCTAGAACTAACAACGAAGTCTTGAGCATTTATAATGCCTTAGTAGACAAGACCTTGCTAACAAATTTTTTAGCATTCATAGTTATGTCTTCCCTTTGGGAAACTGTCTTTTTAATCAAGAAACACATCGAAACTTTGTTCAATACTATCAAAGGTCGTTTATTGGGAGTTCAAAAATCAATGAACTAGGCCAACTCCACCTCTGGTACCAATCTCATTAGCCTATTGTTGATAATCGTGACTTTATTACCTGCCACATCATTGTATCGACACTAGGTACTAACAAGGCAAGCACCCTCCAACAACTTTTGGGTTGATTGTTCATTAATCATGAAGTCGCATGTGAGGTGCTGCCTCATGTTCTCTTGACCTTCTGGAGCTAAAAATCTTGTTGTGAATTTCCTGTGCTTCGAACAATTGACATTAGGGCTTCTATCTTAGCTAGAAAGTATAAATGATGATTGGGTTTTAAAGGCTATGAAATTGTAGTAATAGAACATTTCTTATCATGTGTTGTCCTTTGGTCATGGTTACCTAAATGACTGGATATAACTTGGTGAATTGGTTAATTCCTCTTGAAATGCTATAAATTCCTTTTTCCTTTTTCCTTTAATTTGGTGCATTAGCAAAAAATTCAAGTTTCACCCGCAAATGTAGTGAGCTACAAAATCCAAATAACATGACGCGTACGCAAGATGTGCCAAAGAAGGGGATGTGAATGCGACCTATATTAGGATAAGTACGGGTGTGCTAGAATGAAAATCAGCGTAGCTGCGCGGAGCCCATGATGTACTCTCCTCTTTGACACGTACAGCATCTCATGACAACACAGGGGATGTGTAGCACTGATTTTTCATACATTTCATAGAAGCACTCCAACATGGTATGGATAGGGGAAATGTTTGATCGCCAAATTGAATATAGCCAAAACGTTTTCATCAGTGTAGTAAGGATTCCCTTAAAATCCTAAGCAAGGAATATCCACAAAGCATCCACGTGGGCAGCAGCCTTGCGGGCAGGTACCTGATTAAAGCAGGTGCAGCCGGAGACTTTGAGCAGCAACCCATTTTTGCACGCTCTCTCTCGTTATATGCCACTACGGCCTGCCAGCAACTTGATCAGCGAGAGCTTGATCGGTTGTGGAGCACATCCTTAAAATCAGAAAGCAGCCAGCAGCCGTAAAAAGGATTGGCAGAGGGCACCAGAGCGGTGAAATGCAGTTGGCTGGACACCTGTGACCAACCGAAAAGATTTCACACATTGGCCTTCAATGGCCAGATCTTGTGCAGCACCTGGACACAATTAGACGATACTAAATGTCTGCCATTCGTGTCTTGGAAAACATTCAGCTTGATTTAGGGAGAAGAAAGACTGCACCCTTGGGCGCCTCTTGCTTAACCTGACGAATGCAGTAGTACAAAAAACAACCTCAATGCCCCGGGTGCTCTTTTGTTATGTCACTTAAGACGGCTTCCCATGACCATCAGAACCTACGGAGCCCTAACCAACAACCTTGAACCCTTTGTTTTGCCTCCACGATAGAATACGCAACTAGAACTCTGAAAGAGCGCTAGTTGGCTAGCCATGACCGAAAAGACAAACCTTGACTCAAGCCAATCCAGCTATGATGTCATATGGCAACTGAGCATCATCGGAAGACAATTGATCATCAATACAAGAGAAGGATTTGCAAAATCCTCAAATCCATGGTTTGCATTGGAAGTATATAAAACAGATTCAATCCATTACAGCACTCCAAAGAAATACATTCTGGAATGCCAGCTTTCACTTGAGTACTTTCACTCCAAACCCGCATTCTTGACATTCATTAAAGTCCAAGTAGCATACTGGAATCCACCAACACTCCACAGACCAACGCTTCACTTTCCCAACCTTGCCCATTTCTAAACACGGCTGATTTGGCCATCTCAAACAAATAATTAAAGAACCAAAAACATGCACACAATTTGCTAAATTAAAGCTGAATGTGAGGGAGTCTAGAGTCAAAACACATCCCGAAATTCAATCAGCTCTGTGTGCAGGCCAACAAAAAAAAAAACACAGAGCAGTTCAATAAACAAAATCAACCCATTATGGGTATCCTGCCCCCACTCTAGGTCATACGTTTTAAAATTCTTGGACAAAACTTTATCAATTGTTGTTACATAAATTCAATCATATCTAGATTTTTGTGCTCTTTTCCCACCACCTCCTGAATCTATGGGAATGGGGAGATCAGACTGGCACAAAAAGCCAAAATCTAGACAAAATTGGAATTCAAAAAAACTCTCCTCCTCGGCCCTCAACGTTCAAGTGAACATCCTGCTTCCAAAAAAGAAAAAAAAAGAAAAAAAAAACAAGTCAACAAATTCACCATAATCAGAAAATATAGCGCATAATTTTTGTCTTTGCTAAATCCTTGAACTTGTTGATACGTGTTTAATCCATATGAAATTACAACACACTCAATAAGACATCTGTTCATGTCGTAAATGGATCACTAAGGCTGCTCTAAGTGTATAATAGTTTGTAAAAAGCATGCACGAGGGTATTGAGGCTTACCACCGTGCTAGCATCCAGGTCAGCTAAGCCTTTAAAAGCTGCTAACCAAACGATCTTGTTCAAATATGCTGACAAATATAAACTTACAGTTTCTCTCCCATGCCAAAGGTATCTTTTCTCTTAGCAAGAATCATGCAAAGAAGATGACGATGAGACACAACGCACTTGTCACTTGGAGCTGAGATGCATTACTGCTGAGACATCCAGATGCAAGAAACCAAGCTTCTACAAGTTTAACATCCAAAGCAAATCACAAGAGGAAGAACGATAACCTTTCAGTCATTAAGTGTGCACGTAATGACTGAAATAAAAAAGGCAGTACACATAGGCGCACATATTTGTAGTGAGCTGCAAAGTCTCTAAAGTCTCCCAAGCTTGAGTTGTAAGAAGAGAAAAGAGCCCCTACACATCGATGGAATTCATTGGAAGACGCTGGTCAAATTGAAGCTTTTCTTCCGTTTCAGTGTCATCAAAAGTCTTCCTTAGACTCACTTCCAGGGTCCCATCTCTTGGCCCAACCCTGCACTCAACTTTCTACCACCTTTCTGTCCTATTTGCACCACTTGCCATCACATAAAATGTTGCTGATTATGTGCTACGATGAGATTAATGGCTTATTCCAATATATAGAAGAGTATGAAGTTATAAAAAAACCCTGGGGTTTTCTGTATTAATACCACTATGGAAAAAATAAATTTTTAAAAAAGCAACAGAGCAGGCAGGGACGTGGGTCCCTTTGTAAGAAGGGAAGCTTGACTAATGTATATCCTTAGAAATAAATGACCTTGCCCCACAGCCTCTAAGCCTCTAGCTAGAGACTAGGTAATGGTTAGGGTATAGCCTAAACCGGGGCCGGGAAAAGGGGGGGAGGGGGGGGGGGAGCGTAGCTCAACAATAACACCATTGCATGTGCCATGAAGCATAGTGGTTGAATACTTTAGGTACGGTGCTATAACGGTATGGTAAGTACACATCGGGATAAGTGAAGGCAATGGGTGTTAGGGTTAGGGTTTACAGAAGGTACAATCAGGCGTGGAAACCAACACACAGAGAGAACACGACTTCAGTCTATTGCTTGAATGATAAAAGTGAAGTACAATAGCCACATGATAGTGACCCTAAAGATAAGTGTTCACATGTCCGGCCATAAATGTGCCGGGTGGACCAAAACACTTATAAACCGCATATAAGTGAAACTGAGCTAAACTGGGGAAAAAACCTCAACTAACTGAAGTAAAAAGTGCCCGAGTAATCTACTGATGATCACTATGATCACTAGCACTCCTCTGGGTGCATACACAGCATAAAACCCAACAAACCCCCCTGGAGTGATATGTGATCACTGTACATCATCCACCAAAAGGAAACAAATTCAAAGCATTGCGGAATGCTTCAAATTTCGGACGTGGTAATGCCTTGGTGAAGATGTCTGCCACATTCTGATCTGTAGGACAGTAGATCAGACTGATATCTCCTGCCTGGAGTCTCTCCCGAACAAAGTGATAGTGCTCAACTGAGAAACTGCATACTGAATATCTGGCCTTGTATTACACAAGTAAATAAGGCACCCAACAGCCCGAGCATATGTAGTGGCATCAAAGGAAACACTGTCATCTTGTAGTGACAGTTTCATCCCAGGCTCCATAGGAGTACTAATAGGCTTGCAATCCTGAAATTTAAACTTCTCCAGAAGTTTAGCAACATAACGTGATTGCAACAACCCAATGCCTCTGTTATCCTGCACAAACTGTATGCCCAAATAGTAATGTACAAGGCCCAAGTCAGACATGTCAAATGTCTGTTGCAGTATCTCCTTAAAAGCTGCAATTTTGTCATCATTTGATCCCATGAGCAAGAGATCATCCACATAAAGACTAATGACCAGCAGATCTGTCTCTTCTTTCTTTACATACAGAGTGGCCTCTGATGGACTGTTCACAAATCCCTGAGTGAGTAGAAAAGCATCTATTTTTGCATACCAAGCTCGTGGAGCTTGTTTCAAACCGTACAAGGCCTTTTTCAGCCTGCAAACTTTCCCCTCATGACTATGTTCTGCAAAACCCATGGGCTGAAATACATAAACTTCCTCCTCGAGGTCCCCATGTAGAAATGCAGTCTTTATGTCCAACTGGTGAACAACCCAACCACGATGTGCAGCCAATGCAATGACACACCTAAGTGTCGACATACGGGATGTAGGAGCAAATGTCTCCTCATAATCAATGCCCTTCTTCTGTGCATAGCCCTTTGCACCTAGACGGGCTTTGTACCTGTCAATGGATCCATCTGCATGTCTTTTCAACTTATAGACCCATTTAGTACCAATTGCTTTCTTGCCTTTGGGCAGATCAACCAAATCCCATGTTTGATTCTTTTTAATAGAATCAAGCTCATCCTGCATGGCTTTGTTCCAATGCACATTATCTCGTGCATCCACAAATGAATCAGGCTCATCATCATCCTGTAAACTGGCTGCCATAACCAGATTCAAATCCATGATGTGTGCATGCTCATTGGTCCTTGTTTCCCTACGAGTACGACCAACAAGAGGACCCTCTAAATGGCTGTCCTGTAATGTCCGCAAATACCATCTAGGTATATGTCTGACCTGTGGTGCCTGCTGCCCCATATTTGGTTCAGCTTCTGGCTCATTTGGCTGCTGAATTTCTGCACCACCTACATCATTTGCTGGCTGTCCTGTACCCTCATGAGTTGGATCACCAACTGTGGAATGAAACTCCATGGGTAGTAGACCTTCAAACACATCATTTTCAGCCTGATTTGCCTCATAACCAGCCATGGATATTTCTGATTTTTCAAAAATCACATCCCGACTAGTGAATATCTTCCTGGATAGTGGGTCATATAACCTGTAGCCTTTGCTCTCACGGCTATACCCAACAAAAATGCATTTTGTGGCTTTATCATCCAGCTTCCTCCTCAACTCTTTGGGTATGTGTGCATATGCAAGACACCCAAAGATGCGAAAATGCGATACAGAAGGCTTGCGGCCATGCCAAGCCTCAAAAGGAGTAATAGAAACCAATGCCTTTGTGGGACATCGATTCAAAATATGACAAGCACACATGACTGCTTCCACCCAAAAGATATGTGGTAGCCTTTTTGCCTTTAGCATACATCTGGCCATCTCCATGAGTGACCGATTCTTCCTTTCTGCAACCCCATTCTGTTGTGGAGTGTAAGGAGTAGTATACTGATGTTTTATACCTCTACTCCCAAGAAAGGAATTCAGCATATGTGACATATATTCCCCCCCTCGGTCAGAACGGAGAGTCTTCACCTTGCATCCTGACTCTGTTTCAGCAAGTGCTACAAAGGCCAAAAATGCATCATATACCTGTGATTTCTGTGTCAAAGGATAGACCCAGCATATACGAGAGAAGTCATCAATAAATGTTGCAAAATAAAAGCAACCACCTAATGACTTCGTCTGCATGGGACCACAAAGATCACTGTGTATAAGTTGCAACTTTGCAGTTGCTGTTAGAGCCTGATCACGTGGGAAGGAAAGCCTGTGCATTTTTCCCAAAATACATCCTTCACAAATGTGATCTGGAGGCTTCTCCATGAGAGGTAGATCTGTAAACATGTTATGTCGCTGCATAAGCATAAGACTACCAAAATTTACATGCCCCATAAGAGCATGCCATAACTCCGCATCAACCATAGCTGGAGTAAGAGTGAATGCATTATAAGCAGACTGATCCACTGGCTGAAATGCATCCAACTGATAAAGTCCATGACATAGTGTACCAGTAAGCATCAAGGTCAAGGCATTAGCTTTGTCTCTGACCCTGCATTTATCATCATCAAAGTGGACTTGCATTCCACAATGTGCTAAAGAAGAAATTAGAATAGACAACAAATTCTTCTTTATCCCTGGTACATATAAGGCATCTGTAAGGCGGAGAATGGAGCCATCAATGGCTGTAAGCTGAATCTCCCCAATGCCACGAACTGGATATGAAGCATTGTTGGCACACTGAACAATTTTGCCAACAGGGGCAGGGCCAACATGACTAAACAAATCCCTGCGAGATGTGATATGCTTTGAGGCACCACTATCAAAATACCAAGTACATGCATGCTCTATCAAACTGAGTGCCTGTGAAGACCAAGAGGCATCATAGCTGCATGTATAAAAACAATAATCCCTGTCCTCAACAAAAGAAGCAGTCTCTGGAGGAGCTTTAGAAGCATCATTAACAGACATCCCAGCTTCCTTTGCCTTCTCTTTGGCAATCCTCTTCCTACATTCCGTGATGTAGTGACCTGGCTTCTTACAGTAATGACATTTGCCCTTCTTCTTGGGCTGTCCATCACTTTTCTTGGTATCCTGTGAAGAACCACCATCACCTGAATTTTGATTTGCACTCTTTGGCTGAGTTTTTCCTTTCCCCTTTTGACCTGTAGTAAATGCTTGTTCAGCATTTGTGTTCATATTCATATTCTTCCTCATTTGCTCCTCTTGTAGTAAGAGAGCAACAAGTTCCTGATACTTGAGGGGTTCAACAGCATTCCTCATGCTGAGGTTCAAAGAGGTATGAAAAGCCAAGTAAGATCTTGGCAAAGAGTGCAAGATGGCGGACACAAGCTGTGTCTCAGGAATAATCTCATCCACATTGATGAGTTGTTCTCTCAAATCCTGCAGCTTGTTTAAGTGGCTAGACATATCATCTCCTTCATTCATCTTCTGATTTTCCAGCTCTCTTTTCAAAAATGAGATCCTAGCCTCATTACGAGCAGCATACATCTGCTCCAAAGTCACCCATGCATTCTGTGAAGAGCCAGCTGAACGAATATGAGGTATAATGGACCTCTGTACTGACAATGCAATGAGTGACAAAGCTTGTGCATCCCTGGCATCCCATGTCTTTTGAGCATTTGTTCTTTGAACAGGCAATGGCTATCCTGGAGCATGTACCTGTTGTCCTCGTCCACGAGCACCCCCTTGGGGAGGAGTCTCTGGAGCCAATGGACCTGGACGTGGTTCATCACCACTAACAAAATCCCAAAGACCTTTTGCCACAAGCACATTTTTCAGCATAAAACTCCACAAGGAGTAGTTCGTGCCATCCAATTTGTCTTCCTTAGACAAATATGTGAATACATCACTTTGCTGTTGATTTGCCATTATGCTTTACGCACAATGTTGTACCTGTTTACCAAAAAACCCAATAGCAGAAACCCTGATAACAACTGTACTCCACTGAATACAGTTCACCCAAATATGCCTGCACTCTCAATCCTCTGAATGTGCAGCTCAATGCACCAATGACTGAGTAGAGCAGCAAATGGCGTACACAATGCCAAAATGCCCCAAAAATGCCCAAATTTGCTGCACCCAAACTGTGCAAAAAACCTGTATAGTTCTTTGCTAGAAAATCTGCCTGTTGTGCCTGTATATTTTCACAGAGAAAATAAAAATGCCCAAAAACGGAATTTTAATGCTTACCACTGAATGACTGATTAGCTTGTGGTATTCCTGCAGGTACAGTTGACTGTACTATGCTTGTACAGTCTACTGGTTCTGTACGGAAGCAGGTGGTAGTTGCAGGTCACAGCAGGTACAGTCGTATCACAGAAGATACAGTCACCAGGTACGAAAGCATGCAGTCGTATCTCAACAGGAACAGTCGCTAGGTACGCAGCACTGAATGCTGCACGGTTCTGTGCACAGGTGACGGTTGGCGCTGACTGTACGGAAGCAAGTCGCCTGTTGCAGCAGTCGACTGAGTACTCAAGGCGACCAGCGTTGACAAGAGCTGGTACGGGTGTTGACAGGCGCAGTCATTCGAAGCAGGTACAGTATACACGTGCACTGCAGGTACAGTACGGGTACTGAAGGCAGCTATTTGCAGGCGGCGCAGACTGGGTATACGGGGCTGGTACACGAGCGCTGACTGAACAGAATGCAGTAGGCGCTGTCAGGTACGGAATGTTGTACGGCGCACTGCTGTAGCTAATGGCGGCGCAGAGTTGTACGGGCTGCAACCAAAAAAAACGTACGGGAGTTGTACGATCAGCAGCAAGAGAAGCCTGGCAGTGTACGGGCAGGAACAGTCAAGCCTTCAATGCTCTGATACCAATTGAAGGCAATGGGTGTTAGGGTTAGGGTTTACAGAAGGTACAATCAGGCGTGGAAACCAACACACAGAGAGAACACGACGTCAGTCTATTGCTTGAATGATAAAAGTGAAGTACAATAGCCACATGATAGTGACCCTAAAGATAAGTGTTCACATGTCCGGCCATAAATGTGCCGGGTGGACCAAAACACTTATAAATTGCATATAAGTGAAACTGAGCTAAACTGGGGGAAAAACCTCCACTAACTGAAGTAAAAAGTGCCCCAGTAATCTACTGATGATCACTAGCACTCCTCTGGGTGCATACACAGCATAAAACCCAACAATAAGTACTTAAAGTATGTTCTCTTTTTTAAAATAATGTATATATAATTATTATTATAGACCATTCATAATTCAGCAACACTGGTATACAAAATTGCGCAAAAAAAAAAAAGAAGAAGAAATTCAAACATCTATACTCTATAAATGTCAAATGATGTGAGGAGATTCCCATCATAATCATATAGCAGCTCCCACTCCACCACATCATCTGATACATCAGTACCCCGTATCTCCTCAACAATGGTAAAGGGCCGAGGTCTCTCCTCTGGAACAGTTTGCAATTGGTGCTCTGGATCGCCTCTACCAATTGCTCTGACAGCTCTCCCTCTGGAGTGTGCACCACGAGTATACACCTTGGTACCAGCCTTCAAAGGTGGAAGGACGACTTTAGTGATCTGAAGAAGTGAGGGAAGTGGTCGTGAGTGCTCGAGTGACTAGTCTATCAATGCCCTCAAGCTCTCTATGAAGTTGTCTGTATATCTCCTCTTGCTCATCACATACTATGTCGCTCTCCTCGGCATGCTGTTGTTTGCGATACTGGAGCTCAATCTAATCACTAGGAGTTATTAGTAACTAGTCACTGTAAACTTTTTTTTAATTACGGATACGCAAAGCACGGTGCCGGCACAGTACGGTATGTATTGAAAGTTCCAAATGGATGAGTATGAGTACGGAATCGAACTATACCATAAAGGGAAATGTGACTAGTTACAAACATGGAGGTATGTCTTCAACTGTCACTTTTAGGAAGTTTGCTGTTACAGAGCACTCCTAGGTCTTCGTTCTAAACTTTACCAATTTTGACCTAAGTGAACTCCCATTCATCAGCATTGCCCAACATCTGACCAGTACTAACCAAAATTATCCTAAGGTTAGCCTCTGTTTGAATAGAAATAGATCAACAAGAGATGAGCTCTTTCAAACCATGGCTAGATTAGAGGTAGAGCATGTATCTGAAGTACATCCACAAAGTAATAGGCACACAGTAACAACACTGAATTGCGATAATTGGGAGGAGGTTGGTGATTCCACTAGGGTTGCATAGGCAGAGGAGGATAACAAAAGCCAGGAACATGTGTCGGGGTCATGGTCACAAAAAAAAAAACGAGTTTCGCAACTTCGGAACCTGCGAAACGCTTTGAGACGAAACATTTCTATGAAACCTGGAAACTTCTCCATCAAGCACATTTCACCTAAATATCAAGTCCTGTTTTCTTTTCCAGGGCTACTCGCATTTTTGTTCCACCTTGTTTTCCATCTGTGCAGCAACCCACCATCTGACCACTGGCCCCACTCACTGGTGCGCATGCAACTTGCAAGGTCACCTTCTCCTTCCATCTCCAACTACCCTTGCAAGTCTCTTTCTCCTCTTCTGCTTCCTCTTTTCTTCTCCTCCTCTTCTCCTCCCTCTTCTTCTCCTTCCTTCCCCTCTTCTTCTCCTTACTCCCTTCTTCTCCTTCATCCACTTCCTCCCCTTTTCCTCCCTTCTTCTCCCATCTTCCCTTGTTCCACTTCTTCCCCTTTTTCCCTTTTCTTCTCCTTCCTCTTTTCTCTCCTGTTCCCCTCTAATCCCACGAATCTATGGTTCTAACCTCAAATTCCACAATGCCTCGCCACAACAAAAATGACCATACCCCGAATGTGTGCGATGACACCATATTCAACCACAAGTATGGGACCTCCAGCACCAAATGTGTAGTGTGCAAGTATTGTGGAGATGTCTTGCGTGGTAGTAGCACCCGCGCAAGAGCTCATTTCACATGGGAGGGCAAGTAAGGGTCACATGGATATTGTCGCGTGAGTGAGGCCATTTTTCTTGCTCATGGTGGTTTGGCGGAACGATTTCAATAAGTATGCCCACTCATGCGCCCTCCACTACCTCGAGAGCAGATTGAGTGTTGTGTAGAAGCTGCAAAGAAAAGTCAAAGAGGTGGGCAACCACCGGCCAATGTTGGTGGTATGAGCTCACAACCACAAAGTACATCAAGAGGTACATCTTCACACTTTACCACTATGGATGGAGCACCTCAGGTGCAGCTACGGCGGATTCTCCTCATATGGATGAGTCTTTATCAAATCTTCCCATAGATGAGACTCATGACACACTCCTTCCTATGCCTTCAAGCACAGGGCCCTTTCAAGTCTTCACAAAAAAGAGTGGTAGACAATCCTCACATGGTAATCAAAGCACTCTTACATCATGGTATGCGCCTAAGCTAAAGAAAGAGGCACGAATTTCCTCCTTTTATTTCAACACCATCTCTCCATGCCACTAGTCGTCGTCGCGCTCTGCCACGTGGTCATTTCAAGGCTTTAAGATTTAAAGTCTTACTCTCTTTTTTCCCCATAAAAAAGATCCTTCTATTAGTTAATGAAAGACAGCCACGAAGGGTAGATACAACCACTAAGGGCTAGATACAAACCTGCCTCATATAAGGGATGATCATTTGGGAAAGATACACTTCTCCTCCAACTGGCCACTCTGTGAGGAAAGGCTATCTCATTAAGGGGGGGGGGGGGGGGGGGGGGGGGGGGGGGGGGCGCAACAACCACACAGGTAGTCTCTAATGCCAGGTGGGGTCACCACCTCTATCTGTGAGAAATAGGCCAAGCCTCAAGAGCCTCAAGAAGCTTCTTGCCGCTTCCGCATGCGGTCAAAACCTCCCTGTAGCTTCCCCCACTGACCGGGGAGGATGTGAATGATGTCGAGCCAAATGCTCTTGATCGACTCAGCAGGCGGAGTGTGGGTACCCTCGATGGCCTCGTTGCACCTAGCACGCCAAATGTGCCAAGCTACGACAGGATATTTTGCAAATCTCCCATCTCTGGCATGAGCTTGGTCGCCTATGGACTGTAGGTGGGGCTGTGACTGGTACTGCTGAAATACAATGGTGAGAGACCTGAAGGGCTAGCCCTCCCCCATCCTCATCATAAACCTTGACCACTCCAGCCTCTGTAGCCCAGGCGACAATGCCCCATTTAATGATCCGGGTCAAGGCCTTGTCCATAGTGAAGATGGCAAGAATCTGTTGAGCCTTCAAGCAATCCCAAAGACAATGCCACTGAGACTCCTGAGGAGGGTGATCTTTCTAGGCCAAAAACTGTCCCAAAGCCTCTTCCAAAAATCTGAAAGGAAACGTTGTAAGAGGCCTTGTGACTACCAATGTGTTGCTGCCGAGGTGCCATCAATCTCTGGCATGTGGATCCTGCGGCCTAACCGCACTGTATATGCAAAGAAGGGGGCATCCAGAGTCTCCTCCTGATCCACGGGGTCATGCCGAGCCCACTCTCCTAGGTATCCATTGCTACCAGAATCTCTCCCTGGCCACCTTGGCCAAGTGGTGAGTCTATGTGCCACTGCCGTGCCTGAAAACCAATCACCCTCACCCTCACCCTCACCCTCACCCTCGGTAATGAGCAGGCAATGAAATCCTCTACAGGAAGCTCGGATCTCTCTAGTCTACCATGGGATCTAATAGAAAAAGTGAGCAGACCACTGCCCTCATCTGCTCCATGGACCGCCACAAGAATATCATGTCTGGTAAACACACCTAGTCATACCGGCCCCTGGGGGAGCCAGGTCTGGGATAGCAATCAGCCACTCCTGAGGGATGTCGAGCTTGTCTCTACCCTGGACCCCTGCCAGGCCTCTCTCCTGCACCTCCGAGAGTAGTTGCCTGTGTGCGATCCAATCTCCAAGGGACATGGCTGGTCCTATGCTCAAGGCGCTCCATGATACATGGAGTCAAACCCCAACATGTGGCCACTGGGTAAACGGATCATGGGGTTGCTACCGAAGCCACTCCTCTCAGGCTGTCGGAGCCATCTGCCTAAGGGCTAGCCTGAGGTGTTCCCAAGCTCGGAGTAAGTTGGTTGCAAATCTATCCTCAAAAGCTGGGCTAAATCCGTAGGCCCGCATCTCTGTGAAGATCCATCTGGGTACTCTGTGGCCAAGGGCCCCCTCTTAACGATCAACTTTCCCAACGAGGCACGGCTCTGAATGGCGGGTTCAATGAGGCTTAGCCCCCCTCTATGACGTGCCTGAATGATAACTCACCATGCCACCTTGGCCATGGCTGGCCTCTCGTCACTACCAGCCCATAAGAAGTTCCTGATCAACCATTGTACCTAGCCGATACATGCCCGAGAGAAGGCCCAGCATGAAGTGATATACCACATGGTAGCAAGAAGAACCTAGATCGCCACCACCACTCTACCTGCTAGGGAAAGCCTCAGAACTCCAATATAAAAGCTTCTTCCAAAAACTCAGAAGAAGAGGGGCGAGCTGCTACTCAAGAGAGATGTCAATGCCAACATGGCAACCAAGATATCGAGCTCGAGTGCCCCTCGGGATCCACAAGAAAGCCTCAACTCGGCGCCAAGTCGGGGCAGGTGCAAAGCCTACCCAAAAACCACACGGCTTGTGCCACTTGAGCTGTGCTCCTGATGTGCAACAGAAAACCTCAATTGCCTCTGCGAATCTGTGGAGATTCCCCACATCTTTGGAAAGGAGAACTGATGTATCATCTACAAACTCTGAGTCAAGCAACTCCTCCTCCATGCGCAGGGGGAGAAGGAATCCCTAAAGTCCGAACTCCTAGGCTGAAAGAAAACTACTCATGGCCTCAACGACGAATAAAAAGAGGTAAGGTGCCAAAGGACAACCCTACCGTACCAAGCGAGAAAGGGAGAATCTGTCGCCACAGGCTCCCTGAATGAGAACCTGGCTATGTGAGGCTGAGTAAAGTCCTAAGACTCCACGAATCCACTCCACGGGGAATCCCATCCAACTTATCGTGCCCTCCAAAAAGCTCCAATCCACCCTATCATAAGCTTTCTCAAAGTCTAGAAGTAGCACTATGAGGTCTTGTTGCCGCGTCCTGGCTGAAGCTGTCACCTCCCAGAATGTGAAAATGTTGTCCAGAATGCTCTGATCTTGAACAAAGCCGGTCTAAGTGTCATGAATCAAGTCCGGGAGAAAGGGTTGAAGTCTCATGCTGATGGCCTTGGCCAAGATCTTATAGACCGTCCCTAGAAGAGTGATGGGTCTCCACTGCCGGATCTCCAATCTGTCACCACCCTCCTTAGGAATCAAGTGTATCAAACCCTCTGAGAACCTCTCTGGCATGGCACCTGTGATCATAATCTCGTTGAAGGCAGCTCAAAGGCCGCCTTCCATGAGGTCCCAATGACGAAGAAAGAGACTGGAAGCCCGTCCGTCCCCGGACATTTTCCCCTAGGAAGTACCGTCATCGCCTCTGCCAACTCCTCCGCTGTAAATGAAGTCAATAAGCAGGACCGAAGAGAGGGGGAACCACCTCTCTCATGTGTTGCCAGACCCTCTCACGCGCATCCATCACCTGTGGGGATAATGGGGCACCTGTGAGAAGAGATCGAAAGAAATCAATGGCGATAGCTCTCACATGGGAGGGACCAAAAACAATAGCTCCATCCTGGCCACCCAGCCTGCGAATACCGTCTCTCCTCCTGTGGGGGCCGGCTATCTTGAAGAAATCTCCCGTGACTCTGTCCCTAGCTTGAGTCCAGAATGAAGCTCTGGCATGGTATCTATACTCCACCCTCCTCTCCTCATTGGATCTAATCTCCATGCCGGCGGCAGCTAGTGTCACCATTTTCGGCATCTCCAGAATTCATGTGTGTGGATGGGCTTTGGATGCCCAAAAGATCAAGAATGTACAAGCTTTGGGAATGGGGGATTATCCAGTTCAAAGAACCAAGTGTTCGTGGCATGGTCCAAGCACTCGAGATGGTTTCTTGGACACAGAAATGGGTTTTGGAGCTCAAGTGTCAAGTGGAAAGTATGTATGGCTAACTCTTGAGGATTTGGGAGAGATCAAGCAATGAAACAGGTTTCTACATGGTGCTTACATGTATTTCTCATGTGGTGGAACGCAAAGAGATCATCTCCTAAATTTTAGAAAAAGTTGCTATTTTTGGCAATCTCTGATGGAATTTCCGTTCGCGTCATTACCTCCGGAATTCGATATTCTCCTTGGATAATGTAATACTCCAAGGGGGGGTCGGCTCATGCCGGCCTCTATGCGGTAATACCCATGAACCTTCTCAACGTCACCATAAACATGAAGCAAGTGCAAATGATCGAAAAGAATTTAATCATAGCAAGAAGACTCCAGTGTTCAAGTCGGACCAGAAGGATGTCAAATTCGAAAACTTTAAAGGCGGTAAGATGGATACATCCAGGCATGCAAAAGTATATTGAGGCATATATTAGGGAATGTCTGATATCCCAGAAGGTCAAGTTTGACAGGCATAAAGCACCAGATCTATTATAGCCGTTACCTATTCCTCATGAACCATCAGAGAGTATCGTCATAAACTTCATTAAGGATTTGCCTAGATCTATTCATGGAAATGATGCTATTTGGACACTGATTGATAGGTTTAGCAATCAGGCACACTCCATTCCTGTGAGGAAGACCATCAAACCTAAGCATATGGCCAAATTGTTTTTGGTATAACTTTTCAAATATTATGGTATGCCCAAATCCATTGTAGGAGATAGAGATCCCCTATCATCCGCAGACTGATGGACAGAGTGAAATGGCAATTCAACTGTCCTTGATTTACCTAAATGTTATATATCGGAACAGAAATCCAATTGGCATAAGTATTGCTACTGTGGTTAAGTTTGCTTACAACAACACAATGCATTCTTCCCACAGGTAAAGCACCTTTTTAAGGGAAGATGATATTGCCACCTATCTCATGGACTAAAGATGAGATCTTTGCAACGAACGAGTATGTCAAGGATCTAACTATTGCCTTTGCACAAGCGTGAACAGCCATTGAAAAGTTTCAAGCCAGATACTAGCACATAAGGAAAGAAATGTACAGGGTAAAGTTTCCCATCGCTATCCTGTGAAGTTAAAGAACCGTTCACCGATGGATGCGAAGTGGATGGAGGAGGGTGACTTCGCAGATTCACCTTAGGTATTGCAGCTTTATCTTCATGCCTTTGAGTTGAGCCGACTCTTGCGACGGCTCATTCAGGTTCAGCAAAGCATAGGTTTGGAGCATTGCCTAATGCTCAAGAGAGGGGTAGCACCTCCACTCCCTTGTTATAGACAGGCCCAGTTTTCATCTAGAAGTCGCTTGGTGACATCTTTGTATTCACCCGAAGGTACTGAGGCTGACAGTACATCTGCTTATGGGACTTCTATGATATTGTGTACTAGGCACATGAGATGGTAAAGTTGGGTATGGTTCACAGTCGGCCACACCATGAACTATAGCTGCAACTATGGATGGTTTTTGCCTTTGGAACTAAGGTATGACTGAGGAAGATTGGGACATTGATCTTTGTCATATGGTTCTGGTTGTTCTTGACCACACGATCGGTCAATTGGATATTGCGATGATGCTATTTGTGGAGTTGGTGTAACTCGCGGCGGCGGGTGTCCGGGGGACTAGGGCCTTTGACACACTTGTAGATACCATCAATGCATATTAAAACATTTAAACATGGCCACAGCCTTAACACATATCCATCATCACTTTGCATAAAACATAAAGCAAGACAAAACATCCACAAATGCTGAAAATGGAGCTTGCACGTGTGACACCGCATAGAGGCCGGAATGGGCCGACCCCTCCCTTGGAGTATTTTATTACCCAAGGAGAATAATATCATGTACAAGCTTTGAGGGCCTTACTCTCCCCACGGGAGATGCCGGATTATCCATATACAAATGCCATAACACAACCCAACACGAGGCAACCAAGCCGGAACATAGGCTGTAGAAATGCCGAGCCAACAATATAATCCATATACCTCCGTGTGGGTACTGATTCTTCCCCAAAAACCACGGGTCTTCATGCAATAGAAAGGGTACAGCAAGTACAACTCTCCATTCAGCCGGTACAGCAGGTACAATTGCTGGTACAACCAGTACAGTGGCTGGTACAGCAAGTACAACAAGTACAAATGCTGGTACAGCAGGTACAGTGGCTGGAACAGCAAGTATAGTGGCTGGTACAGTCGGTACGGTGGCTGGTACAATAGGTACAGCAAGTACAGTGGCTGGTACAGCCAGTACAGTGGCTGGTACAACAAGTACATTGGCTGGTACAGCCGGTACGGTGGCTGGTGCAGTAGGTACAACAAGTACAAAAGCTGGTACAGTCGGTACAATGGGTGGTACAGCAAGTACAAAAGCTGGTAAAGCCAGTACAAGGGCTGGTACAGCAAGTACAACAAGTACAAATGCTGGTACAACAAGTACAATGGCTAGAAATCATAATAAATGATTAAATACCCTTGCCTTCAGTATTTCTTCGCGATGGAAGCCTCCAAAACAGTCCCATACAGCCGGTATTCTTCATGGGCAGCCTTCAAGTGAGAGAGAAAGAGAGTAGCCATCATTAGAGAAATCTTCAACGGTGGTAGAGGCTAGTGTGCAGCAAGAGAGCCTCCATTAATGAAGAGAGAGGGCTCCAATTTATAGATTTGGGCCTCCCATGAGCTAAAATGGCAAGAGAAGGCTACGATGACAAGTGGAGAGCCACACAATAGCTGAAATGACAAGTGTGAGGCCACTTGTCTCACTTTGATCCTTTTTCTAACAAGTGTCACGCCACTTGTCTCACTTTGGTCCACTTTCTTGCCACATGTCCCAATCTAAGAGATGGGTCCTTCCATAATCTTTACCTCTAAAAATATCCCAACTGGTAGACATTCTGTCATAGGCACTTTGCCAACTCTTGGTATCTGCTCAATTCCAGATGTAATGACGCGAACAGAATTTCCATCGGAGTCGGGCCAAAAATAGCAACTCTCCTAAATTTTAGGAGTGTGGTCCTTTGTATTCTAGGATAATCCCCCATTCCCAAAGCTTGTACTTTCCAAATATTTAAACATCCTGGAGTCCACCAGACCCCTTTCAGACTGGGAAATGTCCAGGCTGGTGAGAGTTGGTCTCCTTTGGAATGGCATGGTTTGGTTGAGCTCGAAGTTTGCAACAACCTGAGCTAACACTTCGAGACTCTATGAAGGGCATAAGTCTTGCGAGCAGTCCTAGAGTTGGTTTGGTTCATGGATATATGGATCGAACTCTATCTGTGCATGTATTTATACACTTTCCGAGGTATTATTGTATTCTGGTGCCATTGGATCCTGGTACCCTCGGGAATACATGGGTAATACTCTGGATGTGTCAGGATGAGATGCATGTATGTTGGTATGATACATCAAGTACTTTATTATGTTCATGGATGCATCACTGAGTGTGGCTCCTGCAGGATGGCCATGTGCAGAGTGGGTAAAGCATCAAGAGGAACATATGTGGGAAGTACTTCGTGGATGTATAGTTTAGATGCATTGAGTGCTTTCATATGCTCATGTTGTACCATCAGTCGTGGATACCCATGGGTGTAAGGCTTGCAAGCAACCCTGAGACTGTTATTTTGGAGTAGGTAGAGCATCTTGAGGAGCATATTGTTTGTGAATGCATATGTTTGCCATATGTAGAATGATGCATGATTTTGTTTTTGGGTAACACAGGTTACATGTTTCCACTTGGTTTTAGACTTTTGCTGCAGGTTCTGAAGGAACAAGCAAGAGTTGTTTGTCACTTTGCAGTGATAGTGTGGCCTTATTGTCCAGGATGATTGTTTCATCACCCAGATGCACTTGAGGGCCATTGCTTTTGTCATATGGGGACCCTTTCTTCATTGGATGCCTTACTGTGTTATTGAATGCAATCGAGGATGCTTGCTATTTTTCAAGAGGGGGGTATGTTACGACCCTGTGTTTTTCTCTGGACAACAAGCAGGTGGGCACGAGCACGGGATGGACAGTGTGAACGGCATCATTTTGGATATGAAAAGGACACCCATTTGTGGCCAGCCCAAGTGAAAGGGACCACAGTTGCATAGAAACGCGTTTCGTACAGGTTCGAAACGTTTTGTCTTGTATGAAACGCGTTTTTTTCATCATGCATATTTTAAAAACCTAAAAAATGAATCGTTTCGTGCGGCGCACTTTCGTTCACGTTTCCCAGTGGCGGCCGCCTGTGACTTTTCACCGATTTGTGTGCCAGCCTACCATCGCTCGTGTCAGCCCACCTGCTCCTTGGTGTCCTTGGGCCTTGTGGAGGTCTTCCAAAGAGGTAATGTCATGTTTTGCTTTATGTTGGTTTTCTCTGCACAACTCACAAAGCAGCACACTTTTTTCTCTTCCATCAATATTTATGGCATATCTTCCACGGTACACCCTTGCTCTATTGAGGCTTTACTTCTAAGGCTATCTACCTTCTCTTCCCCTTGCTCTATTGTTGGCCAAGATGACAGTTAAAATCATGAATCGTATAATGAGATTAGTTTATGTTCTGTGTCGTACTTACAGGCCAACAATCTGCATTTGTCCCCGCCTTGTAGGATGCCTTGAACAAGTGATTCTCTTTGGAACAATGTCACCTTCGAGTCTAGATATGGTGACTCGGGCTCCGGAAAGTGGAAATGCAACTTTTGTGTTGATAAGCACCATGGCAGTGTCACCAGGTTGAAGGCACATTTGTAACAAACAAAGGGTTTTGGCATCGGGCCATGTAAGCATGTGCCACAAGAAATCTATGATAGCCTCAAGGCTTGGAAGGCCTTGCAGCTAGGTATCCCCCCTTGAGGATATCCCCAATCTGGGAGAGCCTGAAGCACGTCAAAGTGTCTCCAAGAGGACTCGTAGTGATCACCCATGTGATTTGTGATATCATCATATCTTACATGTATTTTGTTTTTATTGAAATGAATTCAATGTGGTCTCTTATAAGTTATGTCAACAGTTTTTTCTTTTGTATATTTCAAGTTAAAAATATACATGCTTTTTCTATTTTGTATGAAACCTTTTTGTACCCGTTTCTTACCTTTTATGAAACGTTTCAAAACATACGAAACCCGTTTCATACCTGCCGTTTCAGAAACGCCTGGCAACACTGAAGGGGACAAAAGGGATTTTAAAGTTTATAAGGTTTATAAACCTTCGATGATAATAAGAATAATATTTGGAAGCATGCGTTTTGCTAATTTTGCTTTTGGTGTTTTGGAGAAAAGCGAAGAAGAATCGTAGCTTTAAAAAGGGCAAGGGTGGCAGATTCTAGAGCAGAGTTGTCATGTGGTAGCGCGGGCGCATCTCCTTGGAGCAGGCCACGTGCGGGCAGCCAGGCGGGCTACAGCCAGGCAACTGCGCGTATGGGCTACAGCCAGCAACGGGCACCAGGCGGGAGACTCTCTACAGCCAATGGGACAGCCATGCAGGCGTCAGGCGGGAGAATCTCTGCAGCCAGTCAAGCAGCCAGGCGGGCGTCAGGTGGGAGACTCTTTGCAGCTAGGTCGGGCAGCCATGTGGGCGTCAAGCCACGTGCGGGTGCCAGCGGCTGCGCGTGTGGAAGCACCAAACGCAGGCATAACAAGGCGACTGGCGGGAATACAGTAGCGCGCAGCTGAACGGTTCTCTCTCTCTATCTTTTGGAAGGGGCGGAGGACTGCAGGCGGTCAGAGAGGCGCAGGGCTGAACAGCACGCTTGACTCTATCTCTCTCTTGGAAGGAGGCGAGCTGAAGGAGGCACCGAGGGGCTAACAACTGAGAGACCCTTTTCTTTCTCTCTCTCTCATCGTGGATTGCAAGCTCTGTTGAAGAGATTGGGATACAGAGGATCAAGTTAAGATGCACAAGATGATGTTCTTGGAAGAGATGTGTTGTTACTCTTCGTCTTGGACTTATGTGTATTCAGGGATTGCTTGACACATCCTCTATCTTTCTCTCTCTGGGTTTCGGCAACCGTGCTTGGATGGTATATCTGTCATGGAAACAAGACATTGGTTTTTCGAGAAGAAACAAGACTTTGGTATTGAGGAAACAAGCCTATGGTTTATGGGATACAGGTCTTTGGTTTATCGGATACAGGTCTTTGGTTTCATGTGGAAAGCATGTCTTTGGATTCATGTAAACAGGTTGTAGTTTCTCGAGGTTACATGCAAGTTGTGGCTACAAGGAAGGTCATATGGTTTGGTACAGCCTTACTGTTGTTTGGGAAAAGGTTTGAGGGATCCATGGTAGAGATGGAGAAGACCTTTTCAAGCAAGGAGGTGTTGCATAGGTGTGCCTTCTCCATGGTATGCTGTGTGCTATACTAACGAGAGTTCTTATTTGGAAGTCCTGGGTGAAACTAAGGGATCCTATTGGTGGAGGATTCTACAAGTTGTACTTTGTACTCAAATTTGTTCAAGTAAAGAAATACCGCAAGGGTGCCACTGCGTTTTGGGACAAATCAGTGTCCTTGTACTATTTGCATGAGCATTCTAGCTCCCCTTGTTTATTTTCCTTTTCCAGGTCCCCATGGGTGATGAAGTGTTTCGTGTGCGAGTGTTTGTTTCACCGCCCATCAAATTTCTGAAGGCTGGTTTCACTGACCCCATGGACAAAACACAGGCAGTAAACCAAAGCATTGTTGAGGCAATAAAACAAGTCAGACAAATAGAGATTGAAGTTCCTACACGCACATGAATGCATCATGTACTGGAAGAATCATCTGCTAGATGCCAGAGTTCCTCCTAGACACGTCATGTACAAAAATAGATCCTGGCACCAGGGGTAGCTAGTCCTTGTACACATGCCAAAAAGTACATTTTGCCATGTCCTTGGGCTCACACCAAAGTACTTCTTGGGGATCCACCCATTCACATGCGCAAAACATTTGTCATGCCCTATAACTTATAAGTCATTCCCATGGAGCCCAGACTATAATTAAAACAGGTGGACGAGCAATAGTGGACACTAGATAGATGTGGGGACTCATTAAAAGAGGGCGCCCTGTTTTGCATGAGAAAAAGCACACATGGTACTATATTTGGCAAAGCCCCTAAAAACAAAGAGGCGGAAACTTTTCAAGCCAAATCTTTGAAGGTGCACTGGCAAGAAAGGGGAGAGGAGAGCTGGGTGACTACTTGTGTGCGCATGCCTGGGGCTGGTTGACACCCTGTCTGCATGCTACAGAGCTGGCCGACTCCATATACGCGTGCTAGGAAGCTGGTCGACTGAAAATATGAGTCACATAGGGCTGGTCGACTGCTGTTTTTGAGTGGAAAAAGGGCTGAACAAGGCTGGTAGGAGGGAGTTAAAGGCTGGATACTCCTTTGTTAGTGTTTGGGGGCTTGGTAGTGTGATGGATCAAGACTGAACGGGGCTAATTTGGGACTGTATAGAGCTGTAAACAGTGGCCAGGAGGCTGTTTTGTCGACTTCGAGGATTCTACAAGGCTGGCCAATCCATTCTCAAGGTGTCTAAAGCAATATAGAAGTTTGGAGCATTTCTGTCACGACAAAGTTGCTTGCTCTTGCGTCCCGCAGTTTCTCCAAGTGTTGGGCTTGTGCACAAGTGGGGTTCTTAGCTTATATGATCCGGTGGCAGGCTAACCGTGGGTAAACTGATGGTTTGTTTGGGGGGGGGGGGGGGGGGAGGGGGGGACATCTTCCGGCTCCTAGTGTGGTGTACTATGCAAGATCCCTCTCCCACCCTCTTCCCTCTCTATCACTCTTGTCTGGATTATGTCGTGGTTTATGCTTAATCATGGTTTACAATAGTTGAATTCCGTGTATCACACTACCCTTCCATTAGGACTACACCTCCACCCCATGTCGTGGTCCATCCTATCAGTAAACCTCTGGAATCAATGGTGAAATTTATCACAAGGCCACACATCCCACAACTCTCGTCCTAATGGAGCTCCCTCAAGGAGAATACCTTGCGATCATCTATCCCTAAACCTGAGATATTCAATCTTGTCCTCCCCCCGCCAGCTCATCCTGCAGGGTGTAACACTCATATGCTGAGACCCTGGTATCCAAAGAATCCTATGATTAACCAGCCGTCCAGCTGGGGATGGTGAATGCTTACTGCAGGGGAGTGCAAGGAGCACCTGTCTCATCTCAACCATCTCTCTGAGGCCAGGAAACTCGTCCGTCCTTCTTGGAAAGGAAGGGTCCAGGGAGTCCAAGCGCGAAGGAATGCCTCTCGCCTCTGCTGCATGCGCTTCAACTAACCGGTCAAGCGCTCAAGCACCCTCTGAATGTGGCTTGGATGGCGTCCCAGGTGGGGTAGTCACTCCATCAATGGTCTCGCTGTAGCGAGCATGCTAGATGTGCCAAGTTGTTGTTAGGCTCTTGATGAGCTCCCATCATTGGCTAGTGCTCGCCTCGGCTCCCATGGTCAAACCGAGGCCATGGCCCTTGTAACCACGGAAATCAGAGATGGGTGAGAAAGCTGCTCTTGTCATCCTCAAAAAATAGGGCCTGGCTTTCCTCTGCTGTGCAAGTGACTGCTGTTGAAACCAAGGTGAGCGATAAAGTCCAAATTCCCAATACAATGAAACAACACATTAATGTAACTAAGTACAGATAGCTTTCCCAATTTCAACCACACTCACCCACACTTAACTTAATGAGTATTAAGGATTTAGAAAAACTGGACAACACAATGGGTCCGGAACGGGCCATGCACCCCCCCCCCTCCCCCCAATCCCCTATAATGACTTTATTACAAGGAGTATTTACAGATACATGTAGAGGGCGCTCTTGCACTAGATTTCCAAGCACAAAGAGTGAAAACAAAAGAAAACCAGTCCTCCACCCAAGCCCAAGGCAAGGGGTGTTTCTAACTTCACACCGGTCTAGTGTGGATCTCATAGGAGGGGCCCAGTCTCACATAGCTGGCTATGTGGATCTCACAAACCCTCCCAATCTGGATGCACCTAGGAGCCTTGCTCATCTAGTCTTCAATCTCAAGTTGAAACGTTTGTACATCACTTTCTAAACACATACCTTCCATTTGATACTCCTTCAAGGCACCCGTACATATTGTATCAAGAGAAGAGTTTGATGAAGAGCCTTCAACAGGTCCCACACTTCAGTTTATGAATGGTTCACCACCCACTTGTGTGTGAGATAAGATGATGACAAACAACTGTCCTTCCCTGTATGCAGCCCCTATGTGTGTGAAACAGTAGATGTAGATGATGGCCTGCTGTACCACTCTGTATGCAGTGCAGAGAGAGAGAGAGAGAGAGAGAGAGAGAGAGAGAGGTGCACTTTGTACCTTGCCCTGTACCAGCAAACTGCCCTATAGACCTGGTGATCGACTGCAATGTCTCATCCCTCAAGGAGGGAGTAAGTCTTGAATAGGTAGCCACCTGCAGGGAGCTGAGGGAAGGAAAGTCCTCACGAGAGAAGATACGGGCAAGGGAGGGGGTGGCAAATTCTCCTTCCCATTCATGGGAGAAGCCCTCTTCCAAGGGAAGAGAAAATGCGCTAAGAACTGCATACCATCTCTGAGGAGTCTGCATCATGAGTGGAATATGGGTTGGGATGTTCCGCATGGGGCCTAGGACAGAGGGGGGGTCGTGGGGCATCTGCCATCCATCACCCAACATTAAACAAGTTGTTGGGGTGGGGTGTCCGAAGGGGGAGAAGAAGATGAAGGCACCTGCTCAGCATGTCCCCTCCATCTCCAGGTGCGCCTTTTGTTTAGGGCAATCCCTAGCTAAGTGACCCTACTGACACAGAAACGACACTGATCCTATCCAAGGTGCGAACCATCCGGCCTCTGAAGCATGATGTGGTCCTCTGAAATGAATGGATCAGGAACAAAGACAAGGCACCCCGTCAGCACTGACTGTGACAGCTGCCGGTGTGGACGAGGGAAGTCTAGGGAGGGCAGTGACCTCCAACACCTGGCCAAAAATAGCTCCTATGGAGTTCAGCAACTTACAATAGGCCCTCAGGAGGCCTGGAATTGAGTGAGATAGGGATGAGTTGCTGGTCCTCTGCCATTGGATAAAAATCTGGACGTATGAAGAAGAAAATTTTCTTTGAGCCAAGGGGGAGAGGGATGCAGCCAAGTGAGTGGGACATGGCTTCTACAAAGTCGAAATCTACTTTGGAAGAAGCCCCGACCATGCAGGCGGGTGTCCTGGAAGTGCTCAGTCAGCTCTGTGCGAAGAGCTGCCAGTAGCCAGTCCCACACTTGCGAGCAGGCAAGGTGAGAACCATAAATCCGACCAATGTTGGGCGAGCTCATCCAGCCGATGGGGGTGGTAAAGGATTGTCTTTGGCGAAGGCCTTAATGCCAATCAATACGGAAGACCAACTTGAACAGAAAATAATTTTCCATGCGCTGAAGAGGACACACAGAGGCGCAATTTGCAGTACAGGGAGCTCACGATTCTATCTTTCCAGTCACAGCAACTTTCTTCCTTCCACATTAGGGTTTCTCATGGCACGAACTAGAAGCTCTGAGGTCGAATTACGGTTTTCCCCTGCCAAGTAGGGCCACATTAGGGTTTTGTCAGGCTGCTCACTGAGCCGCTTTGGAATCTGGCACTCAGCTGGCTGCCTTGGATTGAAGAATATGTAGCTAGTCTCAAAGAGAGGAGTGTGCTTTCAAAGTGCTAAGAAACCAAGGCATCCGACATCAAAAGCAACAAAAACTCTTAACTACACTATTTGAAAAGAAAAATGAAATGGTAATGTTTTCCTTCTATTCTTCTAACAGAACTCTTTATTGCTGCTTGCACCTTTCAAAAGGTAAAATAATGAATATATACTAATTACTGCTTTGACGCATCCAATAAGATCAAAGTGAAAACCTTCAAGGAACCGCAATATATGAGCCAAGCTGAGCATGAGCAGCATTGATAAGTCGTTGAACGCCTCTGTCATTTACCTCCACGCGGTCTTCATCATCTTCTTTGTGGCTGAAACCATAGAGAGTGCAGAATAAGCATGTACTTGCAGATAGGCTTTTCTACATCTATGCTTTGAACATACATATGTACATAATAAACATACATATGCAAATACATAGACATGCATAAAAACACATTCAGACATATGCAAATACATAGACATGCAAAAACACAGAATAATCGTGTACTTGCAAATAGGTTTTTCTACATCTATGCTGTTATGACCCTGTGTTTTTCTCTGGACAATATGCAGGTGGGCACGAGCACAGGATGGACAGTGTGAATGGCATCCGTTTGAATTTGAAAAGGAAACCCATGTGTGGCCAGCCCAAGTGTGAAGCGGACAAAAGAATTAAAGTTTATATAAGGTTTTAAAACCTTTGATAATAAGATAATAATTATAATTTTTAAAGGATGCGCCTTTTTGCTATTGCTTTTAGATTTTTGTTTTTTGGAGAAAAGCAGGATGAGGCGCCTCTTTATTAAAGGGAAAGGTGGTGGAGTCGAGGATGGATGGCTTCTTCTCCTTGGGCATGGCTTCCTTCCACGTATGCGTGGGCGAGCAGCTGTGAGTAGTGAGTGGCGCATCTCCTTGGAAAAACTGGTCGCCAGTAAGCACACGCGCCGATTGAAGGTTTCTCTCTCTCTCTCTCTCTCTCTCTCGCTTTTTGGAGTAGAGAGGTTGGCGGGCTGCGCTACAGCATTCACAAGCGCAGAGTGAAGGAGCCGGGCTGTAGCCAGGGATTGCAGCTTACATGGCGCACAGAGGGGTTGGCTTTGTTTCATGGCGAGCAGTCTCTAGGCGGCGCGCACGGGCTGAGCTCCAGATTTTCTTTTTTTTTTTGTATCAGGCAGGCGCACAAGGGTTGGAATGTCTCCCTCTCTCTTGTGCAAACAGGCGGACTGTGGGAGAGGTAGAAGCGTTCAAGTGGCGCCCAAAAATACAGAGAGAGTTTCTCTTTCTCTCTCTAGGAAAGGGGCGTACTGCCACAGGACTGAACAGAAGCATACATGTGGGGACAACCGGCAGCCACCGATTTCTCTCTCTCTCTCTCTCTCTCTCTCTATGGGATGCACATGGGTTGGCTGAAGGAGAATAGAGATAGGCTTTTCTCTTTCTCTCTCTCTCTCTCGGTTATGGAAAAAATCACAGGGTATTGCTATGGAAAACAACCCTCGTTTTGGCACCGTGCTTGGATGGTGTATCTGTGGGTTTCTCATGGAAACAGGACATTGGTTTTTCGAGAGGAAACAAGACTTTGGTATCGAGGAAACAGGCCTATGGTTTATGGGATACAGGTCTTTGGTTTCATGTGGAAAGCATGTCTTTGGATTCGTGTGAACAAGTTGTAGTCTTCTCGAGGTTACATGCGAGCTATGACTATAGGGAAGGACATATCGTTTGGTACAGCGCTACTGCTGTTTGGAAAAGGGTTTGAGGGATCCATGGCAGAGATGGAGAAGACCTTTTCAAGCGGGGAGGTGTTGTACAGGTGTGCCTTCTCTATGGTATGCTGTGTTGTAATAATGAGAGTTCTCTTTTGGAAGTCCTGGGTGAAACTATAAGGGATCCTATCGGTGGAGGATTCAACAAGTTGTACTTTGTACTCAAATTTGTTCAAGTAAAGAAATACCACAAGGGGCACCACTGCGATTTGGGGCCAATCAGTGTTCTTGTAATATTTGCAGGAGCACTCTAGCTCCCCCTGTTTATTTTCTTTTGTGTGCGAGTGTTTGTTTCACCGCCCGTCAAATTTTTTAAGGCCGGTTTCATATGCTTTGAACATACATATGTACATAATAAATGTCACGTGCACTCAGGACTAGGGTACACGGTGACACACTGCCATCATCATCAGTGCAGCAGTTGTACAGTAATAGTACCTTTTTAGGAACATTTGTCATACGCCATGACCCCATTGTGAGCCCTCACTCCAGTGACAGTTAGGCACAAGATACGTACGTCAGTCTCCGAGCCATAGAAGTCAGCCTGGAGTCAATCCTCTTAACCCACTTGGAGAACCCCATCAGATAAGTGCATGTAGCAATCAGCCATAGCTTAGGTTTGCATCAAAAGCATCATTAGCATGTAGGCAGACATGGGCATGAGTACTTGCAGCCTTACACTGCCATGGGCAGCCCATACAACAGCCAATGCAGTCTGTAAAGCATAGTCGACAGCTCTAGTAGGTAGATAGGACAGGCCGACAGCAGCTATGGGCAAGCATTTGGGCATCAGTACTGGGCGACAGCAGTAGAGGGAGCATAAGCAGTGGCTGACAGCAGTATGTGGAGCAGCAGCACTTTGCGCAGCATTAAACGCTAATTCTAGAGTTATTTGTCCCATAAAAGCTGGCCGACTGCAGTTGCCTCAGCCGACCAGCAGCCCCAAGCCCTATACAAGCAGTCACCTAGTATTCAGCATTCATCATCAAGCAAAAATCAAGAAACCACATCAGAATAAATTTCATCCTCTCAAGGCAAATATTGAATCCCTCTTCAGCATTCAGCCAGCATATGTGCAGTCTAGTGACCCAGAAGAGTCTTCTACAAGCCCTTGGATTGGTGGATTCTCAGCCGATGTAAGGTCTTCCTTGTCCTTGCATTGGGCAGCCATAACTCTTGTAAGTTCTCCAAAGAAGTAATACAAGCAAAGAAGTAATATAAGCAAATACTCCTACTTGCAAGGGGGCCCTTCAGTGGGTATTTGGGGCCCATATTGTGTAGTCTACTTTCTCTTCTCTCTCTCTACTCAATGAATGGATGCTAAAGATCTCACCAAAATAAAGGTTTAAAGGCGGCTTTCTTGCATGTTACCACGGTCAACTTCAGTGCATGTAACATGCGACACAAAAAGGGTGGGTGGGACGTGGAAAGCAACAATATCTCAAAATCAGCCTAAAGCTCTGATACCAATGTCACACGTGGAAGCTTTGGAAGTCTTCTTTCAGCTCTAAGCACTATCCTGGAACATGCTTGATGCAAAACGCATACAGAAGATAGAGAAGAGAGAGAGTTGCGTTTCACTATATTCATAATGTACAAAAAGAAAGTACAAATTATGTAACCATAGGCTGTCTTAGAAAAGGTAGAACCTAAATCTGGTACCCTGTAACTATTTGTCCCTCCGAGCTCTTTTTCACATGATGGAACTCTTTCCCAGACACATGGATAGGTTGGTGGACACATGGGAACAAGGTTCTTAAAACTGGCACAAGAAAAAGCACCCGTCTTGGTCAAAAAGCAAGAAAAATCAAAAAGTCAACTGTGTTGACCAAGAGCTGAGGGCATCATTGGAAAGAGGACTTCGAACTAGATCAAAAAGCTAAAAGCCGCTTTTTCAAAAAGCAGCTCCAAGGCCAAAAAGCAAGGCCTTGAAGCTAGAAAAGCAAAACAAGAACTTTTGACTAAAGTTGAGTAATATTTTACTATTAAAAAGACCAAAAGCATCGCTTTTTGGCAAAAAGCAAGGCTTCCCCAAGTATAAAAGAAGCATGACCCTCTCTTGAGCATCAAGCTGAAGAAGAACCTCTTCATCGCGTTGCCATCTTCGTTGAAGCATGGATCATCTTCTTCATCATCATCTATGAACCAAATCATGGAGTTTTTCATCAATGCATGCCCCGCTGGGCTTACAATGGTATCAAAGCAAGATTTCTCTTAAAGAAACTTTCTTAGGGTGACAGAACCATGTCGAGAGAAGAGGGAAACCAAGGGTCTAATGAAGGGAATAACTATCAGGCCAATCCAGGAATTCAGGATAAGAACCAAGGTCGTTACTCATGAGACCGCAGCCATGTCATCAGAAGAGTACCATGTCTCTCAGCAATTCAAACAATTTCTTAGAGACAAAGGAGTCCTTGCCTGGAGAACCAAGAGGGAACAAGATCAAAGAAGGGCTCAAATGTTTGAAGATTTCATCAAGGATCGAGCCACCAAAGCTAAGGGAGTTGAAGCTGCTAAAGCTTATCTCAAAAGAATATAGAGCTACTTGGTCTATTTCTCGTGGAGGAGACAAGGAGGCTACTCATAGACCTGCTATCTCAGATGCCGCTTCTTCGAAACAAGTAAGGGAAAGAAAGAACACTTGGCTGCAAATTGTCCCGACAAGCCAAACTAGAGAGATTGGAAGATCATCAGATTGACATCATGCCAAGAAACTCAACAAGAGAAGATTATGAAGCACATGACCGAGCTATTGGAAAAGGGTTTGATTAGACCTAGCTCATTATCTTTTTGCTTCCCAATCTTATTGGTTCAAAAAAAGGATGGTTCTTGGCGTACGTGTATTGATTACACGCCTCTTAACAAGATCACTATGAAGAACAAGTTTCCTATTTCTAGGATTGATGATATCCTAGATAGATTGGATGGAGCCACTATCTTTAGCAAGATTGACTTGAAGAGTGGTTACCATCAAGTCAAATTGTTCCAAAGGACATTCACAAGACCGCATTTAGGACTTCCTTTGGACTCTATGAGTATTTGGTGATGCCTTTTGGTCTTACCAATGCCTCGGCTACTTTCAACCGAATGATGGAAAGAATATTTCGAGCACATAGAAAGTTTGCAGCTACTTTCTTTGATGACATTATTGTGAATTCAAAGAACGAAGAAGAGCATCGAAAGCACTTGGATATGGTATTTCAAGAAGTGCAGAAGCACAAATCGTATGTGATGGCAAGAAGAGTGAGTTCTTTTTGTCAAAGATTCACTACTTGGGTCATATAGTGTCCAAGGAAGGAGTTATGATGGATCCAGATAAGGTCAAGGCTATTATGGAATGGCCAGAGTTGACTAGTGTGCATGCAGTTCGAAGTTTCCTTGGCTTATGCTCTTATTATAGAAAGTTTATCAAGTGGCTTGCTGTGGTAGCAAGTCCCCTACATGATTTGACACAGAAAGTTGTGGGATTTCAATGGACCAAAGTTGAAAAAGAATCCTTTGAAGCACTAAAGTTTTATGCTAGCAAAATCGTATGTGAATGGCAAGAAGAGTGAGTTCTTTTTGTCAAAGATTCACTACTTGGGTCATATAGTTGTTGGTTATGTTCAGGTGTGAACCCAGCTTACTCACGCACACTTTTTCCTTGTGACCGGACACAAGTTTTTTCCCCGTGTGACCACACTTTTGTGTGTTGGGCACTTTGCCCTAGGCCTTTTAGTACTCACTTGTACTTTCATTTCATATCATTATTGAGTACATCTTTTCTAGTGCGTGCGTGCGTGCGTGCGTGCGTGCAAGCGTGCTTCCCTCCTACCCAACATTGGTATGAGAGTTTGGTTAGGGTTAGCATTAGGGTTTGCCCCCTGCTGCCCTTCACAGCTTGAGCCTATTGCACACATCAAGGCATTAGGGTTTTTCTGCACTAGGGTTTGCAGGTTAGGGTTAGGGTTTTGCTGAAAAAGGGCTTTGCTGTTTAGGGTTAGGGTTCTGCCCTCAGCTGCCCTCAGCTGCCCTCAACTGCCCTGCCCTCAGCCATGCGCAGCCGTCGCCGCCGCCCTGTCTTGCGCCGCCGGATCTACCCTCAGCTGTCCGCCGCCGGTCCAGATCTGCTTCGCGACGCCCAACCGCCAATCCAGGTCTGCCCTCAACTGTCCGCCGCCGGTCCAGATCTGCTTCGCGACGCCCAGCCACCCAAGAGCTGCCTTCGCGCCGCCTGCGCCGCTCCAAATCTGGCGCTGCCCGTCCTCTGCGCCGCCTTGCGCCTCAAATCTGGGCGCCCTGCGCCACGTGCAACAACAATCGTCTGAGCCTGCCTCGACGCCATCGCCGCTACCTGCGCCTACCGCCTTGAGCGTCGCCGCCTCTGTCGTCGCCCTCACGGCCAACTGCCGTCGTCGCCGCCCTATACCATGCCCCGTACAGCCGCCCTGCACCGCCGTACAACCGTACCTACACTTGTACCATACGATTGTACTTCCTTTGCACTGCCCAAAGCAACTTCAGATTCACCTTCAGATCTACCCAAAATTGGCAAGGTTTGAGGGATTTGCAATTTTTAGACTTGAAATTGCACATTTTGCCTGTTAAAAATTGGGGCTTTTCACCATTGAGCCTGCAATTGCAACATTGGCACACATTGGCATTGGCTTCAGCAGATTTGGTGCATAATTGCACTAGAAATTTGGGGATTTTGCAGAAATTGACTCGATTTTGCAGAAATTGACACTTTTTGCAGACAATTTTGGGCATTACAAGCACATTTGGTTGGCATTGGGGCATTTCTCCCAATTTTTGGGCATTGCAACACTTGGTACAGGTAACAATCGCATTAGCAAATTTACAAGTGCAGATCCAGTTCAGATTTGGTCTAATTGGTCGCCTAAAAATTAGGGCTTTTCTACATTGAGCCCATTTTTGGAGCATTCGACCAATTTACATTTGATCTGCCAAGATTTGAGCACTTGCAGCTCTTACAAGTGTCAGCTGATTGTGTTTTTCACGGCACATGTATACATTTGTGGTTTGCTGCAGTATATGTATGCCATTGTGGAGACTTTGACAGATTTGCATCATCGTGCAGTACACTTGCAGATTTGGGACATGCATATGTGCTTCTCGTGGTGAAGGAGTTACCTTTCCGTCCATTGGTTATCCTGCTATTTATCTCCCGCATTCTTACGGTTTTGCTGGACATTGCATACTCGTGGTGACTTGTGACAGACTTGTTGTGCTATCATGGCCAACAGTAATAATGACCTCTTTGGAATGCTATCTCAAGAGGACAAGCTCAATGGGGACAACTACCCTATGTGGGCTTATATGATGCGTCATGTTTTGGTTGCCAAAAATGTATGGTTGTATGTGGATGGCACTGAGAAGCGTCCTCTTGCACTTGCTCCAGCGGAAGGTGAAGTGATTCCCGCTCATCCCCCTGCAGGTCCACCTCCTCGTCTTCCTCCTACTCAGCAACAGAGTACTTGGGATGCTAGGGATGCTCAGGCCCATGCATTGATTGCTCTCTCGTGCTTGTGACTCTCTTGCTCAGTGAAGAGCAATCTCGTTCCAACAGGAACAACATGATGTCTGTTGAGTCAGCAATGGCTCCCTTTCGGAATAGATCTGGGCCTAAACCTAGCCCATCGAATCCTCCCAAGACAGAGGACAAGCCTGAAAAGAAAAAGCGCTGTAACTATTACAGGAAAGCAGGACACACCATAGAGGAATGCAAGAAGCGCATTGAGAGTGAAAAAAAGTAGTAGTTGGCATCTTCTTCCACAGGTGCAGATCAGGCCAATTTGGCTACACACGTGTCAGCCTTGACACTTACATCTTCATTGCTTGCAGAGATGTCTTCTGATGCCATTGCTTTTGATGACTATGCTTTATAGTCTGTACTCCATGGTATGCATTGTCTGGCAGATGCATTTCAGGGGGGAATTCTACTTGCCCACATGCAGTTGGTGATGCCTCATGGTCACTTATGCTTGTTGACCCTTACGATGTTCTATGCTAGATGCTTTCTCTCATGTGATGCCTACTGGAGATGCCTTTTATGTTGTTTTTCCTTGCAGCGGGATTGTTTCTACAGTGTTGACATTGTCACTTTCTCACATGTGATGTTTACTAGGAGTGCCTTTTACACACTTGGCCAGTGTTGGCTTGCTCTCATGGTTTTGACATGTCACATGTATATTATTCATTGTGGGATTATGCATCTTTACACTTGCCATACATGCCACTGATCATGGCATCGCTGAGAGTGTTCCTATCCTCTCATAGCATTGGCTGATGCCCGCCTCGAGCCCCCACTTTCTCTCCCCATTTTCAGCTTTTCCCATTGCTGAATTTTTATTTATATCAGCCCTACCATTGCTGATTTTTCCTCATCGGATCCTCCATTGATGAGTATCACTTCTGCAGCTTACACCGCATGTCTCACAAGCATGACTTCCGGATCCTGTTGCCTTTACACATGCGTATATCTGCTACCTCTTCTTATGCTTATCACTGGTGCAGTTACAGAGCATTGATGTGGATTACATGCAGTTCAGCTTGGCATTTGGTACTTGCCTTCAGGGGGGGTATTATGCGATGCCTCTTGATTTGATGCAATTGATGTCCACGTGATCTTTGCCATGCATTTCTGAGATGCATTTATGTACTACTGTGCTCTAGCATTAGCACTATGACATTAGGGATTCTCCTTTTCAGCGTCATATAGTGCTTGCTTTTTCCATTGGCACTGCAGTTCACTCTTACTGTGGAGCATGGTGCACAGCAACATTCACAGCTTTTATCACCCTGCTGCTACCCGTTCACACCATTCACTTGAGGGGGGTTTGTTGGTCATGTCCTAGTTCAGGTGTGAACCCAGCTTACTCACGGGCACTTTTTCCCTGTGACTGGACACAGGTCATTTCCCCATGTGAACACACTTATGTGTGTTGGGCACTTTGCCCTAGGCCTTTTAGTACTCACTTGTACTTTCATTTCATATCATTATTGAGTGCATCTTTTCCAGCACTCACGTTTCTCTGTGCTTGAGGTTGTGTGTGTGTGTGTGTGTGTGCGCGCGCGCGCGCGCGCAGGCTAGCTTCCCTCCTACCCAACAATAGTGTCCAAGGAAGGGGTTAGGATGGATCTAGATAAGGTCAAGGCTATTATGGAATGGCCAGAGTTGACTAGTGTGCATGCAGCTCAAAGTTTCCTTGGCTTATGCTCTTATTATGGAAAGTTTATCAAGTGGCTTGCTGTGGTAGCAAGTCCACTACATGATTTGACAAAGAAAGTTGTGGGATTTCAATGGGCCAAAGTTGAAAAAGAATCCTTTGAAGCACTACAGTTTTATGCTAGCAAAGGACCAGTATTGATTAATCCATATTTATTAAAACCACTTATGGCAGAGTGTGATCAAGTAGGGCTTTCTTATGATGCAAACCCAGCTTATGTGTGACACAAGGAATTGAGGCCAAAGTAATGGAAGAGTGTCATGCTCCTCCTTACATGGGGCATAGAGACACCTTGACTACACTTCAAGCTTTGGAGAACTATTTCTATTAACCTACTATAAGGAAGGACATTGAACTTTATAATTCGAGAATGTTTGGTTTGTCATAAGGTCAAGTTTGATCAACAAACACCAGCAGAATTATTGCACCCATTGAATGTTGTATGGGAGAATATTGCTATGGATTTTATCTTTGGATTTCCAAAGTCGGGGAATGATGGTATATGGACCTTTCTCAAGATACCAAGAAGATTAACCATGTTTTTTTATATCGATTGGACCTTTCAGATCATTGGAGAACACATAATACCTTCCATGACAATTTATTGAAACCATGTACAAGTTACCCTTAGAGCAACCTATTTTGGAGGATCCACCGGGGGTGAAAGAGCCAGAAGAGATTGTGTTTCATTCTACGAGAAAAAGAGAAAAAACAATGGTCAGAAAGTTCCTCTTGGAATTCAAGAATTATTCGCTATTGAATGTGAAATGGATACCAGAGAAATACTTCTAGGACTATCCAAATATACTTCCAGCTTATGAAGAAATGGTTGGTCCACATGTATTTGAAGTGCAGATATGGACGTCTTGCGATCAAGACAGATTCAAGAGGGAGAGATTGCGCCTCTAGCTCTCTTCATTGTGTGTGTGTGTGTGTGTGTGTGTGTGTGTGTGTGTGTGTGTGTTGGATTGGAACTGACCACTATTCTGCTTATAATGGTTACTTGGACATACTCTAGTGGGTGGCAACGATGCCGGATAGCCCAAGAAGCAAGATTTGTATATGGGTGGCAACGATGCCGGATAGCCCAAGAAGCAAGATTTGTATATGGGTGGCAACGATGCCAAATGACCCATCGGACGACAACGATGCCAGAATGAGATTTATATATGGGAGGCAACGATGCCAGATGACCCATCGAGCAGCAATGATGCCAGAATGAGATTTATATATGGGAGGCAATGATGCCAGATGACCCATTGTACGGCAACAATGCCATATAGCTTGGACTTTGCAGTCGGGCGATCATCGCGACCAGATGGCAAAGATGATTGTATTGGATTTCGCAGTCAGGCCGTCATCGCGACTAGATGGCCCAGATGACTATATTGGATTTTGCAGTCGAGCGGTCATTGCAACCAAATGGCCCACCTAGTAACCAGATGGCCTTGAGGATAGTCTCAGCGGACCTAGTGGCCGGA
>NC_141068.1:5949700-5974700 GCF_041138505.1 Cibotium barometz
AAGGCAAGCTAAGGGCCAAGGGCTAAAACCTAAAACAATCCACAAATCGGAAAGAAACGGCGAGAAAAACGAAAAAAACGGCCAAAAAAAACAGTTGACTGGATTCGACTGAACGGCCACCATAGTGCCGTACTGAACTGAACCGTCCGTATCGAACCGGACCACCTAGGCGGTGCGCGAACCGGGTGCCACTATGGTCTCATTCAGCCAATTGGGAATACGAGATCCCCCCTCAGATGTCAAACCATGCTCCTTGGATGTAGCCTGCTGTGGAGCATCCACCGAAATCTCCTCCTCCTGATCAATGTCGGATGATTCCTCCGTGTGAGGTGCTCAAAGATGTGCCAAGTCAAGTCGAGGAAGAGGAACAAGAGGATCTAGCAAGGAACCAAGGAGAGGCTGAGTCGAATCAGTCCCTAAAGATGAAGAAGCCCCCTCTGCAATGGAAGATGAGGACTCTGTTAGAAGTCATCTCCTGTCTTTATTGAGACACCAGGGCCTCTGTTGTGGGTGTGCCCGCCCTCATAGGTGTTTTTCTCATTTTTTCTCATTTTTTCTCATTTTTCCTCACTCCCCGTATTTTTCCCCATTTTTTCCCTATTTTTCTATGGCTTGGGTGGCTGCCCTGTGGTGGCTGGAGTACACAGTTGCTGGCCGACTTGATACAGCAGGTCATGGAGATACAGGCCCTGTCGGCTGTCCCTGAAGCAGGCTGACTGCTTCTTTGGGGCCATATAAAATGGTCCCATAGCCCCTTGCCATATTCATCTTGTATCATTCCGAGATCTTGTGTATATAGACCAGAGTTACACGCCTATCTCTCTCCTTCTCTTGTGCTGTCTATTTTCTGCACTCTACTTGCTCTTGTGGTCTTAGATTTGGTTATCATCTCCGCTGCGTATTTTGACAGACTCATCAACCACCACATCTTTGCTAACGATGAACTTCGAGGTTGCAGGATTGTAGAGCCAACAACCTTTGGATTCTGAGCTGAACCAACCCAAATATGGTCCTTGGACTAAGCGTCCAGCTTCCCCCTGTCACCATCAGATACATGAACAAATGCATCTAAGCCAAAAACCCAAAAGTGTGAAACCAAGGGTTTTCGTCCGAGGTAGACCTGAAAGGGAGTAAGCAAAGGAAGAACGGACATCTCATGATTGTGCACACTCCAAGAAGATCGTGGCCGACAGCCAAAATGATTTGAAACGCTTCCACTTTCAGACTGGACATTCCTTGCCAGCACGCAGGCTGCCCTAGAACAGCAGTAGTAGAGAACCGATTGAGAATGTAAACAACAGTAGCAATTGCCTCCGCCCAGAGTTTTTGAGAAATACTCCAATGTTCCAACATTGTCCGAGCCATATGAATCACCATTCGGTTCTTTCGCTCCACTACGTCGTTCTCTGAAGGAGTACCTATGTTGGCAAACTCCCGTTGAATGCCACGTAGCTTACAATATTGGTTAAACTGATGAGAAGTAACCTCGCCTCCTTTGTCGGCTCGTTATGTCAAGAGTGATCTAACTATTTCTCCACCTAGGTTCTCCATGTTTGGAATCTATCAAAAGTTTCATCTTTGGATTTGAGAAAATAGGCCTGGGTATACCTGCTAAAATCATCAACCAAAAGAAAAAACATACCTGCCTAAACCAAGAGAAAGAGTGCGCAGTCGGCAAAGCTTGTGCGCAAGCGTGCAGCGTGGACAAACAGCCGTGCGCAGGCAGCCACGCCTTTGCGCAGAGGGCAAGGCATGAGCACAGGCGTCGGCGACTTCAATCCCACGACTTCACGCCACGCAGGCGGCAGGTGGCGCTATTTTCAGTTGGGCACAGATAAAACAAGAAAGCATACCAGCATTTGAATTCAGTTTTTGTTTTTTTTTTTGAAAAAAAAAAACAAAACATACGCTTTGCTTTCGTTTTTTTGGATTAAACCTTATTAAAAGGTTTAAAGACCCATTTAAAGTTTAAGGGTCCCCTCTAAGGTTCAAAGATGTGTTTTTTTTAAGAAAGCAGAATATATATATCCATATATACATATATATACATATATACATATATATATATATATATATACATACATATATATATAATTTATTTTTTTATTTTATTTTTTTTAATTTTATCTTTTTAAACACAAAAGCAAAAGCTCAAGTAGCTTTTTGGGACAGTTATATAAACCCCTTCAGTGGGCTTCTTACCACACATCTCTCAAGTTTTCAAGCTCTCAAGCTCTCAAGTTCCCTTTTATTGTGCAAAGATCGAAAGTTCTCTCCACTTGCCCTCTCGACTTGCTTCTTGCACTTTTATTGTGCAAAGATCGAAATTTCTCTCCACTTGCCCTCTTCACGATGTCGACCCAAGAATCCAAGTTGGAGCCCCTTGTCGAACGCGAAGGCTTGCCGGCTACACAAGATACCGATGCCGATCTTTTTGACGATTGTGAGTCCAAATCTGATTTCCAAGAGTTCAAAGTAGCTCTCGAAGCTTCTTCTTCGGAACGTCAGGCACAAATCGCCGCCCCGATGCAAGCTTTGCAGAACTCTCTCTCTCTCTTGACCACTACCCCCTCTACTCTTTCGGGTATGGACACCTTGGCCTCTGCTTTAGGCCCCAATATTGCTCCGGAACCGTTCAGGAGGGAGCAAAAGCAACGTACCAAGGAGATCGTGGACACTTGGCTACATAAGTGGCAGGTCCATTTTCAATTTCATCCATATGATGATAGAAAAAAGATCCAGTTAGCAGCAGGTTTCCTCTCAGGCAAAGCTTTGCTTTGGTGGAAGGAACTCAGCCCTAAGCCAACAACTTGGGCACAATTCGAAGACGTCTTCAAGAAAGAGAATGATTATGATGATGTTGCCCGGTTTACAGCTTTGACCATGACCTCGCAGTACCTCACTTATGAGGTCTACCTCTAGATTGACGAGGCCATTCATTCAGCTCGTATCTATGGTGATACAATGGTCTCTTCCAAGTCGAAACCTGTTACCGAGCAAGGGAACAAGCATAAAAGAAAGTTCTCTGCACCTATGGCAAACACGACTGAAGAAAAGTCTTCGAACCAACCTTCGAAGAATTCAAGTTCGACACCACCGAAGAAGAAACGACTCCTTAAAGCTTTGAAGCTCAAGAAGGAGGAACGTTGTTTTATCTGCGAAGAAAAAGGACACATGCGTAACGAGTGCCCCAAGCAAAAGGGTGCAAAGACCAACGCACGACCCAAGCCAAAGGCAGCTAACCAGTTGTCTTTGACAGGTACGTCAGTTACTGTACTTTCTCGCCCTAGTACATGCTCTGATTGTCTGTTCAACTCTAAAGTATTTGGCTTGCATGATCTTCTCCGAGTTTATTAAGAAGTGAATGGCCATAGAATTCACATTCTTCTAGACCCTGGCAGCTCACACAACTTTGTTAACTACAAACTTGTGCAGAAATTGAGTCTTGATACGACACCCAGCGATCATACCTATGAGGTACACCTACCTGCGGGAAGGCAAGTATGGGATCGAAAGGTGGAGATGCTTCCAATCCAGATTCAGGACTACAAAGATACTCTGGAATGCTATGTTATGCACCTAGAAAATGTAGACTTGTTATTAAGGATTGAGTGGTTTAAGACTCTTCAAGTCCAGATAGATTGGTCTAGTTCATATTTTTTCTTTTCAGCATAGGAACATCCAGTATATTATTTTAGGTGATTGTATACATCCCTCTCAAAGACCTCTTGTAAATATAGTTGATTTTGGAAATATAATGGATTCTTCTTTGTATACCGCTTTCCATTGTGTATTGATTCCACTTTCTTCCTTTCTCATCCCTTCCATGGATGTCAATGAATTAAGTGTGTTTGAAAGCAAAGAATTACAGAAGATACTTGATTCGTTTCAAGATGTATTTCCTAAGGAACTGCCATCGGGTTTACCACCTAAATGGGTCGTAGATCATCGTATTGACTTGATCCCTGGTACTCATCCTGTCAATATTCCACCTTACAGGATGAGCCAAGCTGAGGAAGATGAGTTGGCTAAACAACTCGAAGATTATTTGAGGATGGGCCAGATCCGTCCAAGTGAATCACCTTGGGGTGCACCTGTGTTGCTTAGGAGAAAGAAGGACAACACCTGGAGAATGTATACAGATTATAAGAGATTGAACAAGCTGACAATTAAGAACCGTTATTCTCTCCCTAGATCAAATGACCTGATTGACCAGTTAGCAGCAGCGAAATATTTCACGAAGATAGATTTACGTACTGGCTATCACCAGATACGTATTCATGAAAGGCATGTCGAAAGAACCGCCTTTCGGACTAGGTATGGCCATTACGAGTTTCTCGTATTACCTTTTGGATTAACCAAGGCTCCAGCCACTTTCCAGCAAATGATGAACGATCTTTTTCGTGAACATTTGGGAAAATTTGTGGTGGTGTTCCTAGATGATATTTTGATACATAGTCGTACTCTTGAGGATCATGTTAGACACCTCACGATTGTCTTATCTATTTTAAGACAGAATCGACTATATGCTAAGTTAAGTAAATGTGAGTTTTTTGTGACAGACATCATTTACTTGGGACACAAGATCACTAGAGATGGGTTGAGCATTGACTATGACCGAGTTCACAAGGTTCTGGACTGGCCTATACCGCGAACAGTGAAACAACTTCATTCTTTTCTCAGTTTTGTTGTTTTTCTTCGGAAATCTGTGCGGGAGTACTCTCAGCTCATACTACCGATGACCGACTTATTGAAAGGTCGTGGACGTAAGTTAAATCAGCCTATCACTTGAAATAACGATTTGGATATGGCCTTCAGACTTTTGAAAGATAAAGTCAAGGAAGCACCTATCTTAGCATTACCTGATCCTAGTCGACCTTATGTTCTTGAAACTGATGCCAGTGACTATGCCATCAGAGCTGCTCTATTTCAAGATGGTAGACCTGTTGCTTTTGAAAGTAAAAAGCTAGACGACACTCAATCTCGTTGGCTAACCAACCCTTGAGAAGGAGCTTTATGCTGTGATTCATGCTCTCAAGGTTTGGAGACATTATTTATATGGCTCCAAGTTTGTGGTATTGACTGATCATCAGTCGATCAAGTATGTGTGTGATGCGGATGATTTGAGAGAAAGGAAAGCTCGTTGGACTGAGTTAATGCAAGATTTTGATTTTGAGATTCGTTATAGAAAAGGTCCATGAATAGTGTTGCAGATGCGCTTAGTCGAATTAGAGAGATGAATACTTTGTCGTTTACCGAGATTTCTACTGGCTTATTTCAGTCATTGAGAGGGCTTTGCAGGACTGATAGTTATTTTGGTCCATTTTGGCAGAAGATCCAGGACGGGAGCTCATTGATTGACCAAGACTCAATGACTGAGCAGTCTACCATTCAGGCTACAGGAGGCTAGTGGATGATTCCAAATGGTTTACTATTTCGTAATGACAAAATTTGTGTACCACAGATCCCGAACATTCGGTCCAAGGTTCTTAAGGAGTGTCACGACGCCTCTTCTGCTGGACACCCTAGGGTACATAGGACACTATCGTTAGTGAAACACACTTTTTATTGGCCAAAGATGAAAGGGTATGTAGAAGATTATGTTCTCAAGTGTCAAATTTGGCAGGGAATGAAAGCTGAACGCTTTAGACAGGCTGGGTTGTTGCATTCTTTGCAAATCCCAGGTAATAAATGGGAAAGTATTTCCATGGATTTTATTACCGGATTGCCAAGAACACATCAAGGCCACGATTCTATTTGGGTTGTGGTAGATCGCTTGACAAAAATGGCTAGATTTTTATGGACCCGCAAGACTATTACAGCTACGCAATCAGCACGGCAGTTTATCGAGCAATTGTTTAGACTGTACGGATTACCGCAGGACATAGTCAGTGATAGGGACTCTAAGTTTACGAGTGATTTTTGGAAACTTGTTTTTGAGAAGTTGGAAACAACTTTGAATTCGAGTTCCTCATATCATTCTCAATCTGACGGCCAGACAAAAAGAGTGAATCAAATTTTGGAGGATTTGCTTGGAGCATATGTATCCAAAAGACAGAGTTCATGGGAGGATTATCTTCCTATGTTAGAATTTGCGTATAACAGACTAAGCATACGAGTACAGGTTTTAGTCCTTTTATGCTTATGTATGGTTTTCAACCTAGATCACCTGTTATTACAGTAGGATTCTCAAGACTTCAGCATGATGCAGCACGTAAATTTTTGCAAGATATGCAAGAAATGTTACAAGTTGCGAAAGAATCTATTAGAAGTGCTCAAGACCGAGACAGATTTTATTCTAATAGACATCGTTCACCCAGAGAGTTCTCTGAAGGAACAATGGTATATTTACGAGTTCCGAAAGACTCCGAGACTTTACGGACAGGTCGATCTCCGAAATAATCCCCTAGATACTGTGGACCATTTCGTATTACACAAAGGATTGGTTCAGTCGCATATGAATTGGATTTGTCTTCTCATGTGAAAGTTCATCCTATATTTCATGTCAGTAGACTTAAGGAAGTACTGGGTAGAACAGACCAGTTAGTTACTCCTCAAGAAACTATAGATGTCGAGGACATGACATTTGTTCCGCACGAACCTGAAAAGATTCTTGGATTTCGTGAAAGAAGATTGCGTAATACGCTTATCACGGAATACAAGATCAAGTGGAAGGATCGTGTTGAGGAGAACGCTACATGGGAGGCATTGACTACTCTTCAAAGAGATTACCCTGGCTTTTTAGTGAGCTCAGGAGTGAGCTCTTAGAGGAAGGAGAGTATGTCATGTGCACAACGTGTATCTACCGTGTGCTACACGGACACAAGACTAGCTTCGAGGTTTGGGGAAGCTTGGAGCTAGGCAGGCTGATTAGCGAGCTAAGTTAGGGATAGACTAACGAGGGGGCACCCAAGCATGGATGGGCGAGCGCCCAAGTGTGGACGCCCGATGACCGACCAAGAGCCTATAAAAGGGTGGCCAAGGTTAGTCATTAGTCATATAGAGTCTTGCGTGATTTGTGAGAGCTCTATGGTCTAGAGCTTGGATCTAGTGCAGACGTGCACCTGCTTTACGCAGCCGAGGCCGGCAGCAATCTCGAGGCCCGCGAGGGTGGCTCCGTGGCGGTACAGGACGTCGCAAGGAGGAGATTGGTCGATACGTCAACCTAGTTAGCTCAGCTTGTGGCTCGGTGGGGACAGCCAAGACTGTGGGCTTGCCCACGGTTGTCATGGTTGGGAGGTGAGTCCTTGTTGTTTGTTTGCAGGTTTCGAGTCTCGTACCAAGAGCGTTCCACAAGGAGATCCGGTGGGGTTTTGACACCAAAACAACCCAAGAGCTGCTCTCTGCACTTGTAGGGAGAGTGGGCGGGATAGGAAGTGAGTGGAGAGGAGAAAAAAATGCAGAAAATGCAGATCTGCCCCTCCAAAGAAGAAAACACGGGTGTGAAAGACTGCGTGCAGCCACCAAGTTCGTGTGAAAACACGGCAAAAATCAGCACCAATCAGTGATTTCACGTCTAGATGCCTTTGGGCTTTGATACCATGTCAAAGGGCAGCGGAAAGATGTAGACGAATGACAAAAACGCTGAAGCTCCAAGAGAGAGATGACAGAAAAAACAGCAAAACGCTGATGCACTAATCCTCAAGAAAAAGATGGATTCAACCAGCTCGTAGGGGCTCCATAGGCAGAGGGCTGAAGGTGCTCACCAAATGATCAAGAAACGATGATGAGAAGTGAGGGGGGAGGGCCAGCATATATATACTCTGCACATAAGCTGGCCGACAGCCTCCTAGACTCCTACATGACCTGAAAATAGGCATAAAAACCTGTCATGTGCAAGACATGTGCATGCTCATTCCCAAGGCGATTTCCTGAAGGGCAGCAAATAAAGAACCAGTTAGAACCAAATTCAGGAGCTGCAGCAACTAGGTAAGGGCAAGGAAGACACTGGTAGAACCCAAAAGGGTGTCAGCCAGTATTTATGGAGATTTATCTGAGTCGGCTGCAGCAAAGAAGGGGGTTTGTCCAGGGACCTGGCCAACAGCAGGTCGGCCAGTCCATATGGGTTTTCCAAGGCCTATAAATAGCAAAGGGCAGAGTTCTTGTTGTCATTCAGTTCACTAGGGGCTGAGTCACTAGATGTAGGACTTTAGATGAGTCGAGATACTTTTGATGATGGCAGCCAAAGGCTGGCCAAGAGTTGTATACTATATGAATATACTTAAACTCGGCTCTCTCTCTCTTCTCTCGATCTCTCTTGCTTGCGTTTGCATCAAGTTGTTCCAGGATGGTGTTTAGGGCTGAAAGAAGACTCCCAGAGCTTCCGCATGTGACAAAGCCATAATAAGGGTGGGCAACCCACATCAAAGGCCCATAAAAATAGGGAAAATAGGGGGGAAAATAGGGGAATGCCTGAGCATAAGAAGGGCATACGTAGACACCAAAATAGCCACCAACGGGAGATGACATATGTTAATAGGAATACCACTCATTTCCCACATTCAGGCCAAACGAGCCATGAGAAAGGGAGCAGAGTGTGCGCTGATTTATGTCCGATCTCAGTCTAATGTTGTTCACACAGCACCCGCATTGGAGTAGAGGATGGCTGGTCTCTTGTCTCAATACAGCAACAGTATGTTGCGAGACGACCTCACACCCAGTAGACTTCAAAACCATCGCATAGAGTTGGTTCCAAGTTCAAAGCCTCCCAACAAGTTCCCCTATCGCCTTCCTAAGGCATTGGAGAGCGAGCTGGAGCAACAGTTATCCGACCTTCCTCCTCCCCATTTACCACTCCCATCCTGTTTGTCCAAAATAAGGATAAGACCGCACGCTTATGTGTGGATTACAAGGCGCTAAACAAGCTAATAGTTAAGAATAGATTCCCCATGCCCAAAATAGAGTACATCCTAGAGTGACTCCATGGTGCTAAATTTTGCTTTAAGATAGATCTTAAGAGTGGCTACCATCACGTTTGGATCTTTGAGGCCGATGCAGGACCGAACGAGACCACTTTGAGTTTGTGGTGATGCCTTTTGGACTAACCAATGCACCAACGAACAAGATGATGTCTTGAGTTTTTCGGAATCTCATTGGCGAATGCGTCTTCATCTTTTTAGATGATATAGGGACTGGAGAGCAACATGAGCAAGATGTGGCAGAAGTTTTACAACTCTTGCAAGACAATGAGTTGTTTATCAATGCCAAGAAAAGTGAGTTTGCAGTACTAGAAATACATTACCTAGGATACATCATTAGCTCGTCAGGTATTAGCCTCGACCTTGAATAGGTACATGCCATACTCAATTGGGATATTCCCAAGACACCCCAGAAAATCCGCTCATTTGTGGGTCTTTGTTAGGCCTACAATACGCATATGGACAAGTTTTCTGACCTTACAACACCTCTCACATACTTACTCAAGGGCATGAAGACTCGTCGTGAGAAAGTGCTTGTTACATGCAAGGCTCTAGAGGTATTCTAAGCATTGAAGAAAGTTGCCTTCAAGTCACTAGTCTTGAAGTTGGCATCATGGAATGATCCTTTCGAGATGATTACCAATGCCATTTCCTTTTAAGAGAGATTTCCTTTACGGGAGAGATTTCACAGTAAATACAAATCACCAAGCACTTAAATGGTTGCAAACCATGCCCAGTGCTCAATGGAGTGACAGCAATCCAAATAGAGTCACTTGTTCCAACAATTTGGAAGAATGATTGAATACGTCCCTAGTAAGAATAACCACGTTTCTAAGTTGAAAAGACACAATTCAAACTTTGCAGGGGTCCACTATGCTAGAAATTCAAAGAAAGGACTTGAAAAGCATGAAGGCACAGTATGCAGATTCCGAAGAATTCGGGACTCAGTATTAGTTAGCCGTCAATTCAAAACCAAACCACTTACAGTATACACGATGGCTAGTTGGTTTACAAGAACCGCCTATCTCTACTCAAAGAAAAGCGCCAATTACTTCTCCATGATACCCATGATCCTCTTATCGGAGGTCATAGAGGTATCAACAGTAAACTGGAGAAGTTAGAGCGGTCATTTTATTGGCCCAAAATGCGACGGCATGTCTACCAACACGTCCACTTATGCCAGATATGTCAAAAAGTGAAAGTCCACTTACGAAACAGATAGGGTTACTTCAACCTTTGCCTATTCCAAAAGGACCTTTTCACGACATCAATATGGACTTCGTAGCCCTCTTCCCGCATCATCTAGATCTAGAAACACACAGTGCATTACTAATGTGGATGGAATCAGTAAGTTCTGCATGCTCGTTCCATGCAAGCAAACAGCATGGCTGAGGACATAGCTCACTTGTTCATTCGATTTTGGTATCCCATTGGTGGTTTGCCACAGACAATCACATTAGACAGAGATCTGAAGTTCACGTCCCATTTTTGGAGAGCGCTATTTGATAACTTTGGGACTAAGTTGCACCTGTCTAGTGCATTCCATCCACAAACAGAGATATATAATCAATTGGCCTTTAACGTTCTCAAATCATAATGCCATGACCAGCAATCCAAATGGGAACAGTATCTTCCGTTGGTACAGGCAATCCTGAATGATACTCACTCATCTAGCATTGACCGGACGCTGTATGAGATTTGGTCGCCGGTTCTCATCTCTTTGACGAGACAAGTATCACCATCCCTAGAGACCAGGAACCAAAACATTTTCAGCAATCATTGAGGAGTGCCTTACCGAAGCTCAGAAAGCTTTTACTCGGCAAGCCAACAAATCCAAGAGATGTCAATTTTAAGGAAGGGGATTGGGTATATCTCCGAATCATGAAGCAATGCTGAAGCAAGTGGGCAAGTATTGTCCCAAGCTTTCATTCTGTAGTTTCGGCCCTTTTCAAGTCCTTCAAAAGTTAAGTGATGTCTCTTTGAAGTTAAAGTTGCTGGAAAGTTGGACTATACACAATGTCTTTCACGTTTCTTGATTGAAGCCATATGTAGGTCCAACATTGCAAGATGTATCAAAAGAGTAGTAACCAAATATGATCTACGAAACAAAAGTCATAGTGCCAAAACAACTTCTCCTCCACAAATGGAAGCATGGTTCCAGTCGAAGACTCAGACAATTCTATACGAAGTTCAACGACCAAGGGACCCATGAAGCGATATGGCTTGATGAAGAGTTTTTTCTAGAGTAACCCCAGTTACTCGCAGACTAATTGGAAGCCCTAAACTTGCCACCAAGCTAAGCAAGAGAAAATGTCACGTGCCCCCTGCACTGGGGTCATAGTTGTCACGGTACAAAAATACGTTACCGTACGGGAACTTTTGATACGATATGAAATTTTTGAATACCGTACAAAAAAATACGGTTTTTTTTTTACATTTACAAACTATGGAGCTTCGAGCTTGAATGTGAGGGAAGGTTTGGGGGGGGGGGGGGGGGGAGGAGTCTACAGTGCTTGAGAAACCAGAACATGGAGATGTGTCTCTCCCAGTTGGTTCTCCCAATTGTCTCCAAAAAAGAATTTGCATGGGTAATGCAATACCAAAGGTCTCCCAGTGTAGCGTTTATGACTAAGGGATCGTCCTTGCACAAATACAAGCAGTGCACGATAGGTTTAGGGACTCCTCTCCAGATCAAAATGGCCATGTCCAAATCTTCTCCCTCGTACATAACCTGAGAATCTGACTGTCTAGCCTACCTATACCAAGGATCTCCAAGTGATGTAACAATATTCTCTCATCCTACCAATCAAGTGTACACTACCAGTCTACCTTGCCAGATTTTTTAGGTCTCTCAACAACCCCATATGGAATACTAAGTGGACACAAAAGTTGCGAACAATTGCGGGCATTCGGGATCTTCGTTAGGCAGGATTTCTTTTTTTTTTTAGCATTTGGAATTTTTTTCTTAAGGTGGAGAGATGCTGGAGGAAACAAACAAAACCCAAAAAAAAAGGGGTCCGTACCAGTACGAGATACAACTATGACTAGGGTACACAGTGACACACTGCCATCATCATCAGTGAAGCATTTGTCAACAATAGTACCTTTTTAGGAACATTTGTCGTACGTCGTGACCCCATTGTGAGAGCTCAATCCACGGACAGTCAAGCACGAGCTACATAGGTCAATCTCCGAGTAATAAAGATCGATTTGGAATCAATCCTCTTAACCCACTTGGAGAACCCCATTAGATAAGTGCGTATATACCAATCAGCCATAGCTTAGGTTTGCATCAGAAGCATCATTAGCATGTAGGCAGACATGGACATAAGTACAAAAGAGTACAGAGCATAATCGACATCCCTAGTAGGTAGATAGGAGGCCAGCAGCGATGGGCAAACATTTGGGCATCAATACTGGCCGACAGCTGCTATAGACAAGAATTTGGGCATCAATACTGGCCTACGGCAGTAAAGGGAGCATAAGCAATGGCCGACAGCAGTATGTGGGGCAACCGCACTTTGTGCAGCATTAAATGCGTCCAATAAAAGCTGGCCGACTGCAGTTGTCTCAGCTGACCAACAGCCCCAAGCCCTATAAAAGCAATCGCCTAGTCTTCAGCATTAATCATCAAGCAAAAATCAAGCTATCACATCAGAATTCAGTACGTTGTAACTCGTGGTGAGTGCCCGGGGGACTAGGGCCTTTGACACACTTGTTGATACCATCAATGCATATTAAAATATTTAAACATGGCCACAACCTTAACATATATCCATCATCACTTTGCATGAAACATAAAAGCTGGACAAAACATCCACAAATGCTTTTAATGGAGCTTGCACGTGTGACACCACATAGAGGCCGGAATGGGCCGACCCCTCCCCCCCCTTTGGAGTATTTTATTACCCAAGGAGAATAATATCATGTACAAGCTTTGAGGGTCTTACTCTCCCCACGGGAGATGCCAGATTATCCATATACAAATGCCATAAAACAGCCCAACACGAGGCAACCAAGAAGAAACACAAGCTGTAGAAATCTTGAACCAACAATATAATCCATATACCTCCGTGTGGGTCCTGATTCTTTCCCAAAAACCACGGGTCTTCATACAACAGAGTTGGTACAGCAAGTACAACTCTCCATTCACCCGGTACAACAAGTACAGTGACTGGTACAGTAGATACAAATGCTAGTACAACAGGTACAGTGACTTCAATATTTCTTCGTGATCGAAGCCTCCAAAACACTTCCCAACAGCCGGTATTCTTCATGGGCAGCCTTCAAGAGAGAGAGAAAGAGAGTAGCCATCATTAGGGCAACCTGTAACGGTGGTAGATGCTAGTGTGTAGCAAGAGAGCCTCCATTAATAAAGAGAAAGGCCTCCAATTTATAGATTTGGGCCTCCAATGAGCTAAAATGGCAAGAGAAGGCTACAATGACGAGTGGAGAGCCACACAATAGCTGGAGTGATAAGTGTGAGGCCACTTGTCTCACTTTGATCCACTTTTTGACAAGTGTGAGGCCACTTGTCTCACTTTGATCCACTTTCTTGCCACATGTCCCAATCTAAGAGATGGATTCTCCCATAATCTTTACCTCTAAACATATCCCAACTAGTAGACATTCTGTCATAGGCACTTTGCCAACGACTAGGTATCTGCTCAATTCCAAATGTAATGACGCGAACAGAATTTCCATCGAAGTCGGCCAAAAATAGCAGCTCTCCTAAATTTTAGGAGTGTGGTCCTTTGTATTCTAGGATAATCTCCCATTCCCAAAGCTTGTACTTTCCAAATATTTAGACATCCTGGAGTCCACCAGATCCCTTTCATACTGGGAAATGTCGAGACTGGTAACATCCTCCCCACCTTCTTAAAAGTTGTCCGCAACTTTAAGCTTCAAGCCATATATTCAAGATATAATCATGTCCCATCAAGTGGGCAAGACGAGACAGTCATATCAAAATCATGTCCCAAAATAAATGGGCGAGAATTCCATGGAAGATATGCTAGACACATGCACAAGAGCTAATTGTGTCTCAATCACCAATATCAATGAGATAATCATACGCCAATGAAAATCACCAACCACGTGCTAAGACACTTAAATAAGTGCCATGCACAAGAAACTAGACATCCTAGAGTCCACCAGACCCCTTTCATACTCGGAAATGTCAAGGCTGGTGACATCCTCCCCAGCTTCTTAAAAGTTGTCCGCAACTTTAAGCTTCAAGCCATATATTCAAGATATAATCATGTCCCATCAAGTGAGCGAGACGAGACAGTCTCAAAAATCCAATATAACTAAAGAATCCATGTCCCAAAAAAATGGGTGAGACTAAGTAAGTCTCCATAATACCAATATCAAAATCATGTCCCAAAATAAATGGGCGAGAATTCCATGGAAGATATGCTAGACACACGCACAAGAGCTAATTGTGTCTCAATCACCAATATCAATGAGATAATCATATGCCAATGAAAATCACCAACCAGGTGCTGAGACACTTAAATAAGTGCCATGCACAAGAAACTAGTGCCTCGCACAGAAACATGTGCTATGCACACAAACTGGTGCCATTCAAGAGCACAAACCATGGTGACAGAAAAGCTGGTTCTCCATAGTTCTGGCAATCCTTTCTCCCAATCCCAACAGTTCCCATGTTCTCCCATACAATCCCAACTATGATCAGCAAGCATGGTGTGGAAACAATGAAACACTCACTCCACAATCGCAACACGAATCCACGTGTATAGCGGAGTGTTCATTGAATTGCCCTCTCACAATCCCAACATGAATCCACATGCATGGTGAGATGAACAATGAACCTCTTGGCCTCTGTATGGGGAGATAGTGATTCTAATATGGCATAAAGATAAATAAATCCATGTCCCAAATAAATGGGCGAGACAAAACAGTCCCATAAGTCTAGATATCATAATCATGTCCCAAGTAAATGGGCGAGATAAATCAGTCCCATAAGTCCAGATATCATAATCCATGTCCCAAGTAAATGGATGAGACAAATCAGTCTCATAAGTCCAAATATCATAATCCATGTCCCAAATAAATGGGCGAGACAAAATAAGTCTCCTGCCAACAAGGCATCGATCCACATGACCCTTGGCATAGACATAAGTCTCGTGCCAACCAGGCGTCATGTCCACTTTACCACTTGCACTCCGTGTTGGTACTCTCACCACACACCTTGGATGAGAGGTGGGCTCAAGTAACAAGATAAAACAATCGCTCGCAGGCATAAGATAACCTGGTGTTCCATAAGCATTTCTGCTACACATAGTTTATAGGCATTTCGGCCACCAATAGTTTGTAGGCATTTCGGCCACCAACTCACACTACCCTCTCAAGTGCCCATGTTTCCTTCCATCTGCTCTCTATTGTTCCACCCAAATATGGTAGAAACAATCTTCAAGAGAGCACGTAGGACAAGAGAACACTACACACGGCATGTTGTGCTCGACACTACCCTATGAAGTGCCCATGTTCCCTTCCATCTGCTCTCTATTGTTCCACCCACACATGGTAGAAACAATCTTCAAGAGAGCACGTAGGACAAGAGAACACTACACAGGGTATGTGAACCATGAGTTTCGTACATCCAAAGCATCCCAAGTAAAGGGAGCCATAAAGAATAATCCATCCTAGTAAAAGGGAGTCATAAACATAATCCATAAACCTGAGGATGGATCCAAATCCCTAGAAAAGAAGTCCAGGAATCCATAGACCTGTATACCATAACTCTTACCACATACTCCGTGCTAACCACACACCTTGGAGTAGAGGTGGACTTTTATCCATAAAAGCATTATATACATGAGATATCCAAATATTTCTTCTCTATAAACTGGGACAAATTCGTCCATCATCTTGTCCAAGAAAGAAATCTCCATAAATATAATCCATCCCAATAAAGGGAGCCATAAACAATGTTTCCCTGAAACCATCTCAAGAAAAACAACACCACCTTTCTCCTTGCATGGCTATACAAGGGTTAGTGAACATCAAAAACACTTCATAGTAAATAGCCAAAGCACCAACTTTGCAAACTCAAAGTATACTTAGCTTTTCTTTGCCAGGTTGGTCATGAAGCCAAAAGAAATACCTCCTCACCATATCCTTGAGATATCCCGAGATATATCTCCATATAGCTTGCCTGTAAGCTTTATAATATAATCCACAATATCCATATGGAAAGAGTGCTAAACGTGTGCACATAAAGCTAACTCCACACTTCCAAGATAAAATTTTGTGAATTCAAAAATCCTTAGATCAACAAGCTGTCTACTGCTCATGCTCTTGCTTCATAAGCTATGAAGCGGCTAGCCATGCTTAACAGCAATGATGGTAAGTGTGGTCCCCACTTGAGATCTTTTCTCTTTCTTATTGATAGAAGGAAACCTCTACTTCCAAGAAAGCCTATGCTTTGATACCAATGTAACTCGCGGTGAGTGCCCGGGGGACTAGGGCCTTTGACACACTTGTTGATACCACAAAACATTTAAACATGGCCACAGCCTTCACATATATCCATCATCACTTTGCATGAAACATAAAAGCTGGACAAAACATCCACAAATGCTGAAAATGGAGCTTACACGTGTGACACCACATAGAGGCCAGAATGCCCCCCCCCCCCCCCCCCCCCCCCCCCTCCTCCCCTGGAGTATTTTATTACCCAAGGAGAATAATATCATGTACGAGCTTTGAGGGCCTTACTCTCCCCACGGGAGATGCCGGATTATCCATATACAAATGCCATAACACAGCCCAACACGAGGCAACCAAGCCGGAACACAGGCTGTAGAAATGCTGAACCAACAATGTAATCCATATACCTCCGTGTGGGTCCTGATTCTTCCCCAAAAACCACGGGTTTTCATGCAATAGAGTTGGTACAGCAAGTACAACTCTTCAAAGTGAGACAAGTGGCCCTACACTTGTCACTTCAGCTATTGTGTGGCTCTCCACTTGTCATTGTAGCCTTCTCTTGCCATTTTAGCTCATGGGAGGCCCAAATCTATAAATTGGAGCCCTCTCTCTTCATTAATAGAGGCTCTCTTGCTGCACACTAGCCTCTACCACCGTCACAGGCTGCCCTAATGATGGCTACTCTCTTTCTCTCTCTCTTGGAGGCTGCCCATGAAGAATACCGGCTGTTGGGGACTGTTTTGGAGGCTTCCATCGCGAAGAAATACTGAAGGCAAGGGTATTTAATCATTTATTATGATTTCTAGCCATTGTACTTGTTGTACCAGCCCTTGTACCGACTGTACCAACTTCTGTACTTGCTGTACCAACCACTGTACCTGCTGTACTAGTCACTGTACATGCTGTACCAACATTTGTACTTGTTGTACCTACTGTACCAACCACCATACCGACTGTACCAACCACTGTACTTGCTGTACCAACCACTGTACCGGTTGTACCAGCCATTGTACCTACTGTACCGGCTGAATGGAGAGTTGTACTTGTTGTACCAGCTCTATTGCATGAAGACCCGTGGTTTTTGGGGAAGAATCAATACCCACACGGAGGTATATGGATTATGTTGTTGGCTCGGCATTTCTTTAGCCTATGTTCCGACTTGGTTGCCTTGTGTTGGGCTGTGTTATGGCATTTTTATATGGATAATCCGGCATCTCCCGTGGGGAGAGTAAGGCCCTCAAAGCTTGTACATGATATTATTCTCCTTGGGTAATAAAATACTCCAAGGGGGGGGGGGGGTCGGCCCATTCCGGCCTCTATGTGGTGTCACATGTGCAAGATCCATTTTCAACATTTGTGGATGTTTTGTCTAGCTTTTATGTTTCATGCAAAGTGATGATGATGGATATATGTTAAGGCTGTGGCCATGTTTAAATGTTTCAATATGCATTGATGGTATCAACAAGTGTGTCAAAGGCCCTAGTCCCCCGGGCACCGCCGCGAGTTACATACAATGGTTGGTACAACCGATACAATGGCTGGTATAACAGGTACAAATGTTGGTACAGCAGGTACAGTGACTTCACTATTTCTTCGTGATCGAAGCCTCCAAAACAATTTCCAACAACCGGTATTCTTCATGGGCAGCCTTCATTAGGGCAGCCTGTAACGGTGGTAGATGCTAGTGTGCAACAAGAGAGCCTCCATTAACGAAGAGAGAGGGCTCCAATTTATAGATTTGGGCCTCCAATGAGCTAAAATGGCAAGAGAAGGCTACAATGACAAGTGGAGAGCCACATAATAGCTGGAGTGACAAGTGTGAGGCCACTTGTCTCACTTTGATCCACTTTCTAACAAGTGTGAGGCCACTTGTCTCACTTTGATCCACTCTCTTGCCACATGTCCCAATCTAAGAGATGGATTCTCCCATAATCTTTACCTCTAAAAATATCCCAACTAGTAGACATTCTGTTGCCAACGACTAGGTATCTGCTCAATTCCAGATGTAATGACCCGAACAAAATTTCCATCGGAGTCGGCCAAAAATAGCAACTCTCCTATATTTTAGGAGTGTGGTCCTTTGTATTCTAGGATAATCCCCCATTCCCAAAGCTTGTACTTTCCAAATATTTAGACATCCTGGAGTCCACTAGACCCCTTTCATACTGGGAAATGTCGAGGCTGGTGACATTCATCCTCTCCAAGTAAATATTGAGGCCCTCTTCAGCATTCAACCAACATATGTGCAGTCCTACAACTATCCTATAAGTGGCCCAGAAGCGTCTTCTATAGTGCCCTTGGATTGGTGGATTCTCAGCAAACATACGGTCTTCCTTGTCCTTGTGTTGGGCAGCCAACTCATGTTCTCAAGCATTGTATAGAAGTTCTCCAAAGAAGTAATATGGGAGGGGGGGGACCTTTAGTGAGTATTTGGGACCCAATACTGTGTCGTCTACTTTCTCCTCTCTCTCTCTCTCTCTCTCTCTCTCTCTCTCTCTCTCTCTCTTATATGGCTCACCCATATGGGGACCCAACCTCTACCACACGAGGAGGGAGCCGCTTGTCGACCAAGTCGGACCACAGAGAGATTTCTATGATGGATGGCAGGTACTAGAGACACCACTGGTGACTATGATTGCACGCATTATTCAGAGCAAACCATTGGTACCTCATGAGATTGTCAGAGCAGAGATAGGAGCCGCACCAATGGTTACCAAAGCCCTGTTCCAATCAGTGACATTTTTGCAAAGGATATGGGAGCTCCCCAGACAGAGATACCCGGACCTAGCACTTATCTCTTCCAGGCAGTTAGCAGCAAACGGCGATACTCGATGTTGGTACACCGGGCACCCAGATGTGTACCTGGCTGAGATTACATGGCATGACGATTGATGCACTCCCTCCATTTGATTACAGCCTAGACTGCCCCTTCTTGGACCTTAGTCGCTCTGAGCAGAATAGGGTGATCAGGATGAACATCGTGAGGCTAGATGCAGAAAGGACATGGTCCATCCCCCCCCCCTACCACTAGGCACGAAGATGGCCCACTATCGGGACCATTTTCTACATCTCTCCCCAGATGGCTTTGTGACACGGTCTACATACATGGACACCAATCTCTCACATGGCATTCGTAGAGCCATTGGACAAATCCGCACTTCATCACATCAGTTGAGGGTAGAGACTGGCAGACACGAGGGAATGAAGCCAGAAGACCGCATTTGTAAGCTGTCACCCGGAAGTGGAGTCAGAGGAGGACTACATATGCCGATGTACTGTGTACTATGAGATACGAGGGAGATATTGGTCTCTCTTCCGAGAGGGTTTTGGACCATTACGACATGTGATAAGAGTTTGAGGATCAGAGGTGTTTGGGGCTTCTTATTGGAGCTCAGACGCCATCGAGAGGCTCTCCTACGAGCCAGGACAGCACACCAGGATCCACCCCGCCAACGACCCATGACATATTTTTTCAGGGCCAGGACCACCCCAGCAAATACGACCAAGACCTCCACTACTCCCTTGGCAAGCCAGACATCCCATAGACGTGCTTAAGGAGTAGTCACCCTTGACAGAGCCATAGCACTTTGTCGAGCGAGACGCCCACGCTTACCAGGACCTCGTCCACGGCCGCTTCATCACCGGTGGATTAGAGCCATCATCACCCGCCATAGGAGACGACTGCCCCACCACTTTAGTTTCTCTATCTTACAGCACCCCATGAGAGAGATACAGAGATGAGCAGATTACACCAATCTTATGCTAGTTGTAGATATTATACACTTTTGTTGTACCTCAGTAGGAGTATTTTTCTTTCATAGCTGTTTAGGACTTTTATAGTCCTTTTTGTCTTACTTTTGATGAGACACCATCAGCTCTGTACTATGTTTTGGTCTCATAGGCCACTTTAGCCTTTCGCAGACGTTAATATATCTTTCTTCGTTTCTTTCTTTCTACTCAATGAATGGATGCTAAAGAACTCACCAAAATAAAGGTTTAAAGAAGGCTTTGTTGCATGTTACCACAATCAACTTGAGTGCATGTAACAATTTACATATGCAAATACATAGATACGCATAAAAACACATTCAGACATAGCACATCCATACACACATCATACGTACATACACACACACACATACATATATATATATATATACCTAGATGAAACCAGGAACATGCCCAAATTCACCTTTTAGGAGCGTGCATGTTATATACTCATGGTAGTCAACCCACGAGACTATATAACTATCAACTCCATTATGCATAGTATGGACTAGATACTACGACATCCCCACTAACGTCATCAGTGCCCAATAGTGGGTGTAGAACTCAGTATCAAGATATGCTCTCACACACGCACTCCACACGCACACACACACATAAGAGCATATATTCACAGTGCACACAAAGCCCTTCGTACTGAGTTTCTGTCAAACCTCCGGAGATGCAGGGCAAACTCAACCATAATGAAGCCTAGCACTCCGGGAAGTACATGTGGGTATATGTGCATGCATGCGTGTGTGAAACTGTAAATCTGGCAAGTCCAAAACAACAATACGGTGCACAGAGTTGTGTACCTTTTCAAAAGATATCCCGAATCTGAATGTGCATGCAAGGGTGCGTGCATGCGTGCATGCGTGCGTGTGTGAAACTGTAAATCTGGCAAGTCCAAACAACAGTACGGTGCACAGAGTTGTGTACCTTTTCAAAAGATATCCCGAATCTGAATGTAAAGAACCATTGGGTTCAAAGTCCTCATGCAAGAAATAGGGATTATTTTTTGTCTGGTGTGATAGATCCTTTGTTTTTGCCTGGTTGCCTGCATTTTCCTCAACTACCAATTGCAAAGACATACAGCTTCTTTCGATCAGGATAGCACCACTAGCAGCATTTAAACTTCTTTCCGGGTCACAAGCAGTACCATCTGTGCTGTTGGATTTGTTGCCAGGTTGCAAAGAACAAGAAGTTGGGCCTGAGTCTCCTTCTGATTTGCTAAGCCCACTACTGATGCTTTCATCTCCATCGCCTCTTCCAACCCTAGCTTCAGAAAAGCAGGGCTGAGAAGATGCATCCATGTTCATTGAGATTTCATGCTGAACCCTTGAAACATTTGAATCATCACAACAAAGCTGCTGACACTTTTCTTCCACTGAATGGAATGAGCTATTGCAACAGGCACCACTACTGATTCTGTCAGACCTCACACTGTCACTATCGGCATCTGTCAAGGATATAGAGAAAGTAGCACCTTCTGCTTTGTTCTCTTGCAAAGCACTCGCATTATCCAAACATTGCTGTCTACCTTCCCCTTCTAGAGGAGGGACTGACCCCATGTTTATCACATCACCACACTGATCATCAACTCGTTCCAGCTTTATGTAACCCTCCTCTGTGGAATTTAGAATTTCCATGTTCTCTTTAACAGTGTTTACAATATTAGTTTGATTTGGACGTAATATCCATTTTTCCCAGTCATCCCGCCTGCGTATTCTGTCATGCTGTGTAACAATCCAAGACAAAGTCATATTTGAGCATGACAAGGAACACAAAACACAAAAGCATTCTGAAAAACTGATGTACCTGCACTTCTACGATTGAAGACTGCTGCAAAGCCTCCAAGATCAGAGCGGGAATGGGTGACAGCATCCGAACCTACATCAAGAAAACAAAACCTTTACTTCCAGCTTGAACTGCAGACTGAAAGATGTTTAAAAAGGAGCTCACCCTATTGAAACTAGCAATCAGAGACACCGGAACAAATCCTTGCTCATCCATATTTGATCGTAGGTAAATGTCTCTGCACAAATTCTCGATACTGGAAACAAACAACAAATTATTCACTACTACACGCCGTGTGAAGGAAACTTCCAAATAACATCCAAAGTGAGGGATTCAACTGAAACCAATCTACAGTCTGTGCACCTAAAGTAATAATCAATTTGTTTCAGTAACATAGTTTGTAGAGTGATCGGATCTGGGCCAAGCATCATCCCTGCTGGAGGTCTGAGAGGCGGTGGATAAGGAGCCCCATGTACAAAATCTGGTGCTCCTGCTGGTAAATAATACATGCCACCATCTGTACGCACATAATATCAATTTAAGATCAGCTCTACCTGAAGCATATGCAAATTGGGGGGAAAAACCATGCACAATGGTGGAGTAAGAACTCGCACAAAATTTCCAGCCCTATCACCACACCTCAGCTGGTAGCCTGGTAAAACTCTGGCATCCCAACAGTGGGGCCTGGGTTCTGGACCTGCTGAGGTGTGGGAGCTGTATAGGTAAGTGAGAGTGACTATCTTAAAAATTCAGAAAAGGATGAAGAGATGTACTCTGAAAATTTGGAGCATGATAAAAGCCTGGGTTGATATTCATGAAAGGAGGATGGGACCGAGGCATGTTCCTGGGACCTATGCGCTGTTCATGCAGTAAGATACCCATATCACCAGCATTTTCATAACCCCTGCCATGATAGTGCCATCCATGATTTCCCCTGCCATGATCCCTATTATTGTTGCGCCATTTCCTTATGTTGTTAGGGAAGGGTCCCATCCCATCATTCCTATGATGAGGTACTCTTACATGGTCAACAACAGGCCGGGTTGCTGGATAGCCGCCTTTCACTCTCATCTGCCTATTGTGTTTCATTGACTGGTCTGAAGCACCCAGAACAGGGTACCCCAGTGGAGGGGAAGGAATGTTCTCCATAGGTGGGAAAGCAGGTCTACCACTTCCTGTTAAACCCCCCTTAAAAGATGATTTGTGTTTCCCCCCTGGTTGAGGGTGACTACCATTCGAACCATCTCCTGAACACATTGGGATTTCAGATAAAGATTCCTGCGAGCCGCCTCATATCATGCACATAATTAAAGCGTACAAATTGGTCCAATGACTTTCCTAACAAATTTCAAAAAAAAAAGCACAAACACGACTGCTAAATTCATATGTCGTGTGCCATGTCATGAAGGTGTTCTATTTGAGTTCTCATTGATCCTTGGTGGCAACAAATTGCATAATGCAGAATCAATGAATTTCAGAAAACAACAAATCATCACATCCATCATCTGAAGCAAAATCACTGAGAGTCTCAAGTCATCCACAGGATAAGGATTTCCAGAGTGACCTGTGATTTCTGAAAAGAACTGAAAGACCGGGTTTGCATCAATGTGCATTCGACAAAACAAATTATCGGTCATACAAATCGTATGGCCACTGCCTGCTTTTATGATCCGCGTTTCACTGAAATAAAGGAAGAGTGGGAATATTCACCTGAAGTGACAAACCCAGTGAAACAGGGGAAGGTTTGAGGCCTGCTTTCTGGGATTTTCGTGTCTCAGAGACCTTAATGTTGCAGGCTTCAGCCAAAGCAGGCCAAGCAACAGCTCCCATGACAGGTTGAGGCTCCCTGTTGTCTTCAGCATTGGCCAGGGGTTTCCGCCATGTTGTCTTCGAAACCCTAGCTTCAACACCATCCACAACGGCAGTTTTGGAAACACTGGCTTCGGCGCCGTCTGCATCGGCAGCTTGGAAAACCCTAGCGTCGATGCCATCTGCAGCCGGAACGTGGCCAACACTGTCTGCAGAGATAGCTTTGAAAACCCTAGCATCTGCTACGGCAACTTTGCTTTCAACTGCGGTGGCATTCAGGTTTGATATACCAGATAAAACAATCGCAGGCTCTGCATTCAGAGGCACCAAAACCTTTGATATACCAGATGAAACAATCACAGGGTCTGGTAAAACCGTAACCTGCTTCTTCTCAGCGGCGTTCAGGTTTGACATACCAGATGGCTCTGCATTCTGCGGCATCAAAACCCTAGCCTGCTTTTTATCAGACTCTGTCGGTATAGCCGCTATGGCAGGAAGCTGGAGCTGCTGCTGATGATGATGATGATGATGATGATACTGATGCCGCTCTGCCTGTTCCTTGAATGGCTTCTTAGAGCTCGCCTCGCCATCGCTGCGGACAATCTCAGGCCAAACATTCTTGAGGAGAGGGTTCCTTTGATCAGAAGAAAGAGAGACCAAGGGCCGGAGATCTGAGGGAGAAGCAGAAGCCATGTCGAGGAAAGAGATAGCGGAAGACAGGTAGAATTTCTCAGGCGAAACGATCAGGCTGCGGAAAGAGAGGGGAACGCCCTGGCCACAGAGCTCAAAGCCTCGGAGGTCTGCTGGCCGAAAATAAAAACAAAAGCAACGTGAACAAGATGATGGTACTGAAGGGAAGAGACATAGGGTGAAGAAGGAACAAAGCGCTTTTAAGGAAGGAAAGTCGGACTAAGGTTTTGCTACACCATTCTTAGAAATAAAAAAAATGTGTTGTGATACCCTAGCCATTTTTCACGCCTAATTTGCTTCAAAAGGACTAAATGTTCCAAGAATCGTGTCACCTAAAGGAATCTGTTAATTAGTAATTTAAAAGACTTTGTGATGTTACCCTAGTAGCACTAGGAATGCCTATCACACAACATCGTAACTACATTATATTTCTATCACACCTAGTCATTTGGCTATAATTTTATCACACCTAATAATTATTATTGGCTACATTTACATCTTGCCTCATAATTTGGCTACGCAAGGGATCTATGATAAAACACTAAGGGATCCGTGGGTTTTTATGA
>NC_141068.1:5979700-6027200 GCF_041138505.1 Cibotium barometz
CTATAGAAGGAGACTGTACAAAAGTATGTAGATAGGTTTTGGCAAACCCTTCTTTAGCTTAAAGCCATAGAGAAAGTGCATGAGAAATATCAAAAAGGGAAATTTATAGCTGGATTATGACCTCATATTAGAGGTGAAGTAAATATGTTTTATCCTCATTCTCTAAGCTCTACTTTTTTCCTAGCCCTTAATTGTGAAAGGAAGAATGGTGTACCAAAGGAAGCTAGGACTACGCAAGATCCTTAATCCTCTAAATTTCAAAAGTTCATTCCTACTTCTAAATCTTTTGACAGTTTTCAAGGCTTGAAACATACTTCTAAATCTTTTAACAAGTTTCAACGCTTGAAACATACTAGTTCAACAATAAGAAGAGCAATGATTCAAATACCAACACTGAAGAGAATACTTCTAAGGTGAACAAAGTCGACCAAAAGCGGAAAATCAAATGCTTCAAGTGTAACAAGGAAGGCCACATTGCTTCCAATTGTCTAGACAGGAAACGTATAACTCAAGCTAAGGTTATGTAAATAACGTGAAGGATACAGATGGTGACTCTGTGCCCGAGAGCAAGAGGGTAACTCAGACTATGACAATCTTTCAGACCAAGGAGGTAATTCTACACACCCTCACATACTTAATCTAGTTCGCATATGTTATTGAAAATGGAAGATAAGGTAAAAGATAAGTTAGTCATAGTCCTACACGTGATGATGATAGCACTCATGACTTTATTTAGGAAAGTCTTGTGAATGCACTTAATTTAGAAGTCATACCATCCAAATACAAAATTAAATCTACCTTTAATAATCAACAATATAACTACACCAAAGAAGTAAGAAACCTAAAATTGACAATATCACCTCATGAAGAGGAAATAACTTTTTTGGTTGCACCAGTACAAGGGATTGATGTAATTCTAGGCATGACTTGGAGACACAAGTATAACCCACACATTGATTATCACATGCATACTTTGTGTTTTATGTATGAAGGAAAAATCTTGTGTCTTAATGGAATTAAGAAAGAGGAGAGGATTATATTCCTTAGCCATACTCAGGCTAAGAGGAAAGCATTACATTCCTTAGCCATACTCAGGCTAAGAGAGCATTAAGGAAGGGAGAGAAAACATTTTTAATTTATGTGAATGAGGTCACAGCTCATAAAAAACCTCCCAAGGATCCTTTATATGACTCTTTTCTTTCCCATCTCTAATTGTTTTCTTGATGACGTGGGGTGGTTTACCTAGTTTTAGACCTAAAGACCACAAGATTAACATAATACCTGGTAGCATTCCTCCTTGTAGAGTACCCTATAGAGTGAACCAACCAAAGCAAAAGGAAATCAAACGTCAAATAGAAGATCTATTAGAGTGTAAATTAATCTTCCCTACTAATAGCTCATCTAATTGTGCCCCAATCCTCTAAGTCAAAAGGAAAAATGGAACATATCAAATGTTTATTGACTATAGGACTCTTAACAAAATCACAATCATGAATAGGTATCCTAATCATCGTGTAGACCTGTTAGACAAAATGAGAGGAGCAAAAGTATTTAGTAAGATTGACCTTAAGATAGGATATCATCAAAGTAAGGATGTGTGAGGAAGATGTGTACAAAACTACTTTTAGAATGCAGTCAAGCCATTATGAGTTTTTAGTGATGGCCTTTGGTCTTACTAATGCTCCAGCCACATTTAATTGTATGATTAATCACATCTTTCTTAAACATCAAAACTTTGTGATAGTATTCTTTGACGCTATTCTTGTGTTTGGTAATGGTATTACTGAACATAAGAAACATCTAGAGATAGTATTTAATCTTTTAAGGAAAATGAACTTTATCTAAACCCCATAAAAGTTCCTTCTTTTAGACATAGATTGAATACTAAGGCCACATAGCTTTTGCAGAGGGTATTATTTGAGTGGACCCTAAGAAGATTGAGAGCATACTAGCTTGGCCTAGACCTAAAGACATTCATGAGCTTCGATCATTTATTGGTTTATGCAATTATTATAGAAGTTTTGTTAAAAAATACTCATCATTTTACTTTTCTTCTTAAGAAAGTGAATGGACATGAAAACAAGAAAAATCTTTTAATGCTTTAAAAGAAGCACTCACTAATGCACCGATATTATAACTTCAAGATTTTGCTAGACCTTTCTTTGTGGTTCAGGCATAGGAGCTGTTTTAATGCAAGATGGGCATCCCATAGCTTATGAGAGTAGAAAACTTTGACCTCATGATACCAAGTATAGCACATACGATAAAGAATTAACTATTGTGGTACATGCATGTGGATTTACAAAGCTCCTTTTTTGGCTTTAGTTTCACCACCTTAGTATGGACATATTTGGATTTACCACACTCTTTTTGGCTTTGGTCTTACCAACTTAGTCTAGTGAAGTTTTACAAAAGACTAGGGCTATTAGTGAGTGGCTTTGGTTCAAGGAAGCCTTTTAGAAGTCTAGTGAAGTTTTACAAAAGATGAGGTATATTAGTGAGTGGATTTGGTTCAAGGAAGCCTTTTAGAAGTCTAGTGAAGTTTTACAAAAGACTAGGTATGTAGCAATCCTTTTTCTTCATGATTATACTTTCTAGAAAGAATAGTTGCATTTCTTTTTAAAGAAATGCAAAAAATATTAACTCGTTTACATGGAGGTGAAGATCACCATTGAAGCTTGCTTGAGTATTAGTGAAAATGTTTAGTCAGAATTGGGTAATTACAATTGTATACTCTTGGCCATGTTCACACACACTTATGCCTTGGCCTCCACACTTGATCACACACATGGCTCCCTTGTTGGCCTATTAGCCTTCTTATTTTAGCCAATATGTCTATGGCCTAATTACATGACCAAGTATTTGAACCCACTTCATTACAAACCATCCCCACTTAAGAAAGGTTTTGTCCTTAAAACCAAGATAATTTTGTCCTTAAGAAAGGTTTTGTCCTTAAAACCAAGATAATTTCCAACATCATAAAGGAGCGAAGAGGTCCAAATATCTGTAATTTTGGTTCAAGACAGCATTCTTGAGCATAAGTCCCCAAATCCACATGTAATACCCTCAAATCAACCTCCGAACCATAGTACATCATAGTACTAGGTTCCCAAGAAAGTGTATATACCAATTGCATACAAAATTGGTCTCCCAAATCCTTATAACAATGAATTATATATATTTTAAGCATATTTATTGTTATTCCACTCATGTAGCCCCATCAAATGCATCCAAAAGAACTTCAAAGTCTTCCAACATGGAAGAGGGTTGCCAAGTTGCTTCATCTTGAGAGCATTCTTGAGCATAAAAGTTCCCAAATCCACATTTAATGCCCTCAAATCAACCTCCAAACCATAGTACATGCAGAGCTTATAATAGTGAATTATATATTTTTTATAGCAAATATATTTATTGTTATTCCACTCATGTAGACCCATCAAATGCATCTAAAAAAGCTTCAAAGCCTTCCAACATGGAAGAGGGTTGCCAAGCTCCTTCATCTTGAGGTAATCATTTCCATTTGATAAGATATTCTTGTAAATTTTTATTGTGAAGCACCTTCTCTCTCATACCCACTTTTTATGGTACATATTCAACCATTCCATCCTCATTCATGGGAGATCCAAGACTTATACTTCCGGCCCAACATAAGCTTTCAACTGAGATACACACATTATGTATCCTTGTGGTAGTAAGTAGTAGTAGCACTTGATATGCCACCTCTCCAACTCTTGTAAGGGCCATAATAACGGTGAGCAAGCTCAGTGTTGGTGTTTCCCTTGAGAGAATCGTATCTCATCTTGGGTATCCTTAAGAACACATAATCACCCTTGAACTCTAATGGTCTTCTATGTGCATCTTCATAATGCTTCATCTTTTTTTGAGACTTCTTGATATTATCTTTGCATGTTTACAAAAGTTATTTCATTCTTTCCACTTCATCCTTAGCACAAGGGTTCAAATTCTCTTGCTTAAAATCCACAACAGGTACGTGCACCTTATAGCCATACATAGCCTCAAAAGGGAACATCCCAATGCTCAAGTGATAGGTGCTATTGTAGACAAACTCCCAATAAATGGAACCACTCATAACATGCATGTTGCATCTCATAACAATAATGCCTCAAGTAATTCGCAAGCCATTTGTTGACCTTTTTCATTTGACCACTGCTTTTCGGACGGTAGGCCGTGCTAGGAGTCAATTGAGGGCCCACGATGTCAAATATTTTATGTTAAAAAGTGTCCATGAATTTCACATCTCGATCATTTGCTACGGCATACTGTGCAACTTGAACACAGATTCCTTGAATTAGCATGCAACCATACATATCGAATATTTATCCCTTGTAGGCACAAAGTGGGCAACTTTTGTCAAATGATCAACCACCATATAAACAATATACCATCTCCTCTTGGTAAGAGTGTTATGGTAATTAATTTATTAATTGTTGGGTGACCCAACAAGTGAAAAGAATATATTGGGTTAAGTTGATTGTGAGTGAATTCGATCAATGGCAACACGTGTGAGATGTGTCCGAGCTAAGTTGATTGTGAGTGAATCTGATCAACTATGTGAACACGTGCAGCATGTGTGAAGACATGTGATGTGAGTTTAATTGTGAGTGAATCTAATCAACTCTGTGAATACGTGTGACGTGTGCAAAGGCATTGTGAAATAATCCAATTAATTATGCAAAGGCATTGTGAGTGAATCCAATGTGAGAGTTGATCCAATTAAGTATATGAAGACATTGTGAGTGAATCGCATGTGGGAGTGAATCTAATTAATTATGTGTGATGCATGGTTTATGTGTGAAGCATGGTAGTGAATGATTTCCATTTGTCAGTATTATTTTTGTGAGTGATTCCAAAGTAATTGTGATCTAACATTGTGGACTATTTTTGAGTATAGATCATAAGTTCGGGACAACAAGATATACATTGGATGAAATTATCTAGTCGTGTACATGTGTGCAAAATAATTAATTTTGTACAACCTCTACCTATTCTGGAGGGTAAGTGATGTTTATTGTAATGAATTTCATTATTGGACTTCCTCTATGTGATTGATTGCTTGATGAAAGCTACCCCCTTTGTGCCTATAAAGGTGAATAATTTGGCATCATGCCAATTCATAGAATTTGCATTCAAGTTGCATGGTATGCCATATCAAATAGTGAGTGATCGAGATGTGAAATTCATGGGCACTTTTTGGCGTACACTATTTGAGAGCATGGGTTCTCAATTGATTCCTAGCAATGATCATGTGTAGATTTGTAGCTCATGTCTCCAGGTTCACGTCTTTTTGTGCTGGACTATGGGCTTACATTCCCTACATCAAAGCTCATTTGGCCTAGTTTTTGGTGGTTTTTGAGAGAGATTTCGGACTTGATATGGTATGATCAATCATCTTGATATTAGTTAATAATCATGATATAATTAATTAAGTATTTTTTTGTATGATTTTTAATGGTTTAGCATACTTCTACTCTACTAATTCAAAAATGCATGAATAAATTATTAAAAAATATGAAATACATGAACAAAAATTGATAATTTCACTCTAATTCAACCTAATGGAGCTCAATACTCATGTTTTTGAAGTGGATTGGGAACCACTCCTAAAGCATGATCACAATTACTATGCTAATTCTTGGATTAAAATAATGAAATCTAAGCCTCTTGGACTCCAATTTCATAAAATCACCAAAAAATTAGGGTGTTGTCTTAACAATAGATGAACATAGAATGTCCTAATGCAAAATAAACAAATGACCAATTTCTTGATGGGAAAAGTATTTTGGGACTATGTTGAAGGAGACAATGAGCGGAATTGCATAAAGAGAATGCTACTCTAACAGAGGTAAATGCATTCAAACACTGGAACTAGGGTGTAAGGAAAGTCATGTATTGGCTTTCAGTAATGTGATAGACACTATGATAGGGCATATACAGGATACCAACACTCCAACAGTTGCATAGTAAAACCTAGTAAAGATATTCCAGACATACATAAAGGCAAGAAAGTTGCAGCTGAAACAGAAGCTACATACAGTGGAGAAGAAGAACATGTTATCAATGAGTATGAATTGAAGATCAAGGGTATTGTTGAATCCCTTGGATCTTTTAATGTCTCATTAGAAAATGATGACTTGGTGAGCATCTATTTAAATGGGATTAGCAAAGAATATAAGCCATTTAAGACCTCTATTACTATAAGAGAGAATGTTTCCAATTTTTGGGACAAGGTATATATGTTTATCATAGACGAAAGCCTTTGGGTGAAGACTCTTTCTCCTAAAGCACAAATACTTTAGAACATGCCTTCTACTCAAATTCATGTAGAGGTCATGGTCGAGGACAAGGTGTGATCGTTTTGAAAATCAGAATTATGGACATTAGTAGTCTAACGATTTGCAGCATAGCAACAAAAACACACAAGTGGAAGAGGCCAATCTCAAGGCAGTAGGGGGAGACCTAGAGAGGCTGAGGCAATTGGCAAAGACTGTTTGACAATCAAGATTAGGTTCAAAGGATTTCTTTTATTGTGGAAAACCAAGTCACTTTATAGCAGAAGTCGCAAGAATCAGAGTGGCATAAGAAGCCATAGATTGCAGCAAAATAATTACGCATCTTCAAGCAAGTAAGATGAAGATAGATGTGAGAAATTATTTGTTATGTAGCACATGTTGAGTTTAGTTGACTAAAGCTATCTCCACAAGCAGTGATGATGTATGGTAGGTGGGTTTGGGAGCCTTTAGCCACATGACTTGTTATGGTGATTGGTTTAGAGATATCAAAAATTTAGAAAAACCAAGTTATATAGAGACGGGGGATGGCATGGCTCATCCTATTTCTCACGTTGGGAATGTGCCATTGGTTATACACGATGGCAAGATGAGGTACTTGGCTGATATACTTCATGTGGCTAACATAACAAATAATTTGGTTTCTTTTGGGCAAATCTTTTTTACCAATATCTTTTCTTGATGACCACACAAGGAATGTGTGGGTCTATTTTATGAAAGAGAAAAGTAAAGTGTTTTCTCACTTTTAGAATTTTAGAATATTGGCTAAAAAGAATATAGGTTTACAGGTTAAGCGTCTAAGGTCGGATGGAGGGGGAGAGTATTTCTCCAATGAGTTTAGTGAGTACTTATTTAGAAAGCATGGAATTCAGAGGCAATTCATATGCGGGTATACTCCATAGCAAAATGGTGTTGTTGAGAGGAAGAATAGGCGCATTGCATAGGTTGCTCATGTATTGATGGGCTTGAGAAGAGCATGCCTGACAATTATTGGGCTGCCGACTGAGGTATATTTATTTGGCAAGCATTTGAGCGAGTGCTTTTTGGTGTTTAGGCAAGCGGTTTCTCTCTCTACACTTCTAAGTGTCTATCAACTCTCTATGGTCTTGAACATTATGACTCATGGTGACAGTAGAGGAGAGGAGTGGATAGATACAAGAGCACTATACACATTGCAACTCATTACAACTATCAATGCATATTAAGTTATAACTACCATTGCAACTCATTTACAAAGTAACCATATTATGATCTTAAACTTCCATTTTATATTCCCTAGCAAACTTACAAGGCCACAACATTACATGCTACGACATGACGCGATCATTTGTACTTCTTTACAAAGATACCATATGAAAGCATTTTGGGCCTCAACTATTATCTTCACCTTTTCCATCTACCCTAGCTTGCGAATGAAGGTAAAAACTTCAGCTCTTAGAGGATCCTCCTTTGTCTCTTCAATGATGCTGAAAGATCTCTACATCCCAATGTGGCTGAAGTTGCTTTCACCTTTAGCATGTTCTTATCTGCAAGGTCTACTGCTTGCATGTTTTCAGCTTCTTGTAGAGCTCATTTACTTCAGACATTGTTGTCCATGCCTCCAAAATGGCATCCGATTTGGATTCCTTTTCTTTGAGTTGCATGAAAGATTGAAGAGCTTTACTTAAGATGGTTGTAAACATTGTAGTATTAGAGGGATTACTAGATGAAGCCATAACCATAGAGTTCACAAGGACTCTGTTGCAATATGAAGATATAAGGGGAGAGTGGTATGGGATGTGTCTAGAAGAAGAGTGTCTAGAAGAACATGGCAATCTCTACTGTTTTTATAACTTCAAAAGGAATAAAAATTTACTTTTTTGAGCACTAGAATTCTTATTTTAAGCATAATAATTTTTTTAAATCACAATTGTTATTGCTTTAATGTTTCCATCATACTCTCTCTCTCTCTCTCTCTCTCTCTCTCTCTCTCTCTCTCTCTCTCGTGTTGTTGAGATCTCACTCCAATTTCATCATCTCTCTCAAAAATCTAAGCCATGAAAGAAGCCAAAAACATGGCCATTGTCATAATATGAGTGAACAACAATAATGTCTAAAACCAATATATCTCAAACATTACAAGTTACTAAATACATCACTATGAACCTCGGACTCCCCGGTGGAAGAAGGGAGTTGGTATGGGGTAGGGACCTCTACCAAATGGTGCAAGTGCAGGTTGAAAAAGTGGCCTTGCAAAATCAGGCAGTGATGCCCATGAGGGAACTGCAAATGAAGCTACGGGGGATGTATGTGGAAAGACATGTCGATATTGGGGGTCCATTGGAAGACCAAGTGGCCATGAAGAAGCACTAGACTGTGTTGGGCTCATGGGGTACAGAGAGGACAGGATGATACGGTGCCCCCATGTCCACCTACTGTTCTCATTAAATAATCTCATTGACCTCACCCCTAAAAAATTGGCCACCCAAAGCACAGCGACGGCAAGTGGTCGTAGACATGAACTAAGGCACACCTCATCGCTCTCCATGCTGATGCAATGTTTTTGCAGTGTCTTGCATACTCTAGCCATGGACCCAGTACCAGCAAACCAGTAGGAGCAAAGTAATCTAGGACAGCGTCCCCAATCAGTGAATGTCCCGAGTAACCACCTGCTGCCTGTAAGATTCCTCCCCAGCCTCTCAAGATGTCCAGCATCTTACCCTGTAATCAAATCCCCCTTCAGAAATATAAAAGATCTTGTTTCTACTAGTTTTGGCCTAGAGAGAGAAAATCTTCTAGAGAGTGGTAATTCAGTTTTTAAATATTTTTGGATAGAAAAATATCTCATCTTATTAAAATAAGTTTTCCTAAAATAGAAGTTCAAAAAGATTTTCAGAAGGTGCATTAGAAATTAAGTATAATCTGTTCAAGAGGCATTATCCTAGGGGTCCAGATTTTTAAAAAATTTTAAATTAAGGTTCCTATGGACCAATAAGATTCATCCAAATGTAGGAAGGAGATAAATAGAAGAATAAAAGGAAAATCCCCCAAAAATGAGTAAATACACACATAAGATGAAGAGTTGACTAAGGACAAGGTTAATAGTTAAAAAAGAGGGATACTTAGATGAAATGATGCATTTTTGACACCTCAATATGGGGGAATTTCCCTCATGAAGGAGGCACATATTTCACATGTGTGGGAGAGTTTTAAACTCCCAAATAACGAGATATTTTTATCTCTCCTCTCTCCTGTTTCAACTAGATCCAAAAAATGGACTAAACTGACCTAAAAATGGTCAAAAATTGACCAAACTGATCTAGAAAATTCTAGAATCAGTTGGCTTGGTTAGAAGCTCACTTTTTCCTATAAATAGAAGCCTTCCCCTTTGTTGAAGCTTAATAGTGTTTTTGCACTGTTACCCTACTTCTCCCAAGAGCCAAAAAACTGTGAATTTACTCATAATTCATTAGTTTTTTTGACCTTCCCTCTTCTAAAGATTGGTGTTCACTCTTGTTTCAAACAAGAGTAGAACCCTCAAACCATCAAGCCAAAGGAAAGCTCTCAAATTCCTTCGTAAGTTGGAGATTCTTCTCTTTTCTATTAATTTTATGGTTTTTTATGATTTTTGTCTTCTCTAAATTGAATATGATGTTATGCCTCATTGAAAAAAGGCATTCCCCTCTCTTCTTTAGTAAATCCAACCATTCTTATCCTAGATGAATGATTAATGGATAAAATCAAGTTTTTCATAATGTTTCTCTTTGATAAAGTAGAGAATGTTTACATTAGAATGATTTAAATACTCTTGGTGAACTTCTAATTAATTTTAGAGAGTTAAAAATTAAAAAATGGTCAGCCATACAAAGGAGGTTATGGCAAAAATTTTCTAAAATTGTGAAAAATAAGTTTTACTTTTTTATTCAAAATGAGTAATTCCCATCGTATATGTATTCTTAGAGTGTTATTTTTCATCCTAGGTATAGAAAAATGCTTACTAAAAATGTTTTATAAAAAGAAAGTGTTACTTTCTTTAGAATTAAATTCTATGTATAGAAGGAAGCTTATTGAAATTTTATTTTGATCATAAAAGAATGATTTTTATCATAAATGATTCATCATAAATGATTTTTATGCATAAATATATGCAAAAAAAGATATTTTTTATATTAAAAGTGTGATTTTTATCATAAATGATTTGTGTGCATAAACATATGCATAAAAGATATTTTCAAATATTAAAAGTGTGATTTTTATCATAAATGATTTTTATGCATAAATGGATGCATAAAAGAAATTCTTTTATATTAAAAGAGTGATTTTTATCATAAATGATTTGTATGCATAAACATATGCATAAAAGATATTTTTTTATATTAAAAGTGTGATTTTTTAAAAGAGTGATTCTCCTCATAAATGATTTTTATGATGATGAAAGTGTGACTTTCATCATAATTAGATTTTATGCATAAATAGATGCATATAGAATGATTATATTTAAATAAGGGTTCTCTTAATCCTCTGTTTAATTTTTACAAAAATTAGAAAAATGAATAAGTAGATAATCTATGAGAAGAAATGCTACCGTTTCATATTCACTAAGATGGTAATGAGAAAATTCAATTAAACTATCGAAGTCGGAGATCGAGATAAATGATTATTTTATTCCTCATAGAAATTCATGTTTTAGAAATCTCTAAGCAAATATTCGTCGAACAAAATTTAGAAAAAGAGAAATTAAAATAGTATCTTTCGAGAAAGATAGTTTAGGAAGAACCTTTCCAGACCCAAACTTTGATTCAGACTATTGACCAAGACCTAATTCCTTCGTCAATTTCAATCAATGACGATGTGCCCAGTTCAGGAAAAATGTACTCAAATCCCCCACCGAATCTGAAACTAAATTAAGACTTTTGATTTTGATCTGAGGATCAAGTTAACAGAAGGAATTCTGTTTGGAATTCAGACTTGGATCTAGAAGTATTGGGATATGGATTTAAGATTATTCATAGTTTTCAAATAAAATCAAAACTGAAAACTTGCATAGAAACCCTGTTTTCTTAAAGGACTGTGAGCAGAGTGAGACTCGCTCACCATTTTGAGAGTCTTTACTTTCCTGATCCTCTTGAGCGATGTCGGTATATGAGGTTCTGTGGAGGATGGTGTATTAACATTAGTACTAGTCAGCGTCATAGGCTCGGGCAAAATATTTCCTTGGCCATGATTCTGATAAGACTAGGGCTTGTTGTTCAGCACGTTCTACTCTGTGATCATTCACCCAGGAACTTCAGAACTTCATGCCCATTTTTTAGACTTCTTAGCTGCTTTATCCTGAGAAATAGAATTAGAGCACCTCTTTGTGTAATGAATCGTGTGTACTATGGTATATCTTCTTCACAGTTTCGCTTCTTTATACGATTACGACTGAGGCGGTGATTCTGGAGCCGAGCTGCTCTATGTACATATTGTAACTTTTATATAAATATAGAAATGTTTTCTGGAGAAAAAAATTCCCTGTTGTATAAGTGATTGTTTAATAAAGAAAAATCTGTTATCGGACATATGTCATAGATCTCCAATAAGATCATTGTCTTGTATAAGAAATTGTTTTCCGAACCTCTTAAGTCTTAGGATCTCGTGGATGATATCAAAATATAAATTTAATAATATATAAATTTTTGACAGAATCATGAGACGAGGAAACCCTGGGCGTCAGCCAGACCCTCTCTCCGAAGATGACGAGCTTGATCCTGATGTTCGCAAGGCTCTTCATAGGACTCAGCTAGGACCCTTCAAAGGAGAAGGGGAGAACCTAGGCGAGGCTGTGGAGAAATGGGTGGAAGCCATGGAAGAATATTTTGACGTCACAGGCTACAATGAGCGGAGCAAAATGGCTCTTGCCCGATTGAAAATAGTGGAAACAGCCAGGGTAGCATGGAGGAACCACTGTGACACCAACCGTCTGGATAGAAATACTCAATCCTCGAACGACCTAAAAACCTATCTAAGAAAGAGATTTTGTCCCCCTGGATTTTTGGAAATCAAAATGAACGAATTCTTAGAGCTAAAGCAGGAGAGCAAAACCATCGAGGAATATCACCAGGCCTTTGCTCTTCTACTCAAATATTCACCACCTCTAGATGAAGAATAACTCATGGCCAGGTTCAATCGGGGAATGAACGAACCCTTGGACACACTGGTCAAAAATGCCAAGCTAGTGTCCATGGCTGAAGCAGTAAGAATGGCAAAAGATTTTGCCAAAGCCTTTGTAGTAAAGGTCCCGCCAAAGCCTGCACCCTCTAACTTTAAAAGATTCCAAGCCCAGGGAAGTACTTCAAACTTTCCACCCCCGAGGCAGCAAGGCCCGAATCAGAATCAGGATGCAGGAAGACTCCGAAGTGAAGGAAGACCCTTCCCCCATAATACTTTCTCAGAGCCCCACCTCTTTCAAGAAATCAGAGGGATGAGCTCAGAAGTGAAAATCGATGTTTTGGATGCCAAGGTTTCGGTCACCAACTAAAAGATTGCCCGACTCCTGCCATGTCAAGGGGACAGGGAAGTCAAGGACCCCGAGTTCAGAGACCAACCCCTTCATACTAGTCTAATCAGGGTCCGTCTTGCCCAAGCCAGGGAAACCCCAGAAGAAATCCAACTCAACCATCTACCTCTATCCAGAGTAACCTCAGAACTCCCTCCTAGAACTGGGGCAACCAAAGAGAAAGAGTTCCACCTCAGACTGCAGCAGCCAGAGCAGTCACAATTTCAAATGTAGTAGAAGAGGAAAGAGAGCAGATCTTTGCTGCAATTTAAAACCAATGACCTAACCATCAGTTCTCAGTCATCCATACTCTAGCAGAATATCAGGGTAAGCCTTTTAAGCTTTTGATTGATTCAGGCAGTTCTCTTTCATTCATTTTCCCTGGATGCTTGCGTAAGCTAGTCTTAGAACATAAATCAGGGAAACCTCTGCAAGTTGAATTGGCCAGTGGGAAGACTCTTTTCACTCACCATAAGACAAATCTTATCCAGTTCAATCTAGATGGTAATGTAACCGACTGTTAGTTCAAAGTCTTACCTCTGGGAGTTTTTGACGGAATCCTTGGAATGGATTGGCTCCACAAAAATCAAGCTGACATACACTGTCACAGTGGAATCATTTCCTTTCATGACCTTCATGGGAACAAAGTTCAAGGAATTGGAGTTTCCGGATCCCCAGACCTTCAGTTAGTAAAAGCTTCTAGGTTGCTGAAAGGACTTAGAAAGAAGCAGCAAATTTATGTTGTCAAAATGAACCCACTAGACTCAAAGCTTAAGGCTAAAGAACCAGAATGGTTAAATGAATTTGATGATCTATTCCCAACAGAGCTAACTGAAATGCCTCCAATCCGGGAAGTAGATCATGTGATTGAATTGACCCTCGGAGCTCTAGTAGCCCTGCGCACGTACAAAATGCCAATTCCTGAAGCCATCAAACTCAAGGAATAGCTTAGACAGCTGTTAGAACAAGGGTTTGTAAGACCTAGTGTTTCACCTTGGGGTGCACCAGTTCTCTTTCAGAAAAAGAAATATGGAATGCTTAGACTCTGTGTGGACTACAAAGGTCTAAATCAGCTGTGATAGTTAAGAATAAGTATCCTATCCCAAGAATTGATGAGCTTTTGGATAGGCTAAATGGAGCCCAGATCTTCACAAAGATAGATCTCAAATCCGGGTATTACCAAATCAAGATCAATGATCAAGATATACCGAAAACAGCCATCAATACTCGCTATGGGCATTATGAATTTACTGTCATGCCGTTTGGATTAACTAATGCCCCAACTACATTCAATCGCCTAATGCAGGACATCCTCAGAGAATACTTGGATGATTTTGTTCTAGTTTTCTTTGATGACATTCTGATTTACTCAAGGAATGCAGCTGACCATGAGACTCATGTCCAAAAAGTTCTAGAGATTCTAAGGAAGCACCAACTCTTTGCCAAAAAGAGCAAATGCACTTTCTCTGCCGACCACGTTGAATACTTAAGCTTTTTGGTATCCAAAGATGGAATTTCTCCAGATTTTGCAAAAGTCCAAGCAGTCATAGATTGGCCTGAACCAAAGATAGTGAAAGAAGTCAGAGGATTCTTATAGCAGGACATCCAGGTTTCATCAAAACCTACATGTCTGTAAAGAAAAGCTTCTTTTGGCCTGGTTTGAAAAAGGATGTACTGAATCACGTTCGTCAATGTTTGACATGCCAAAAAGTCAAAGCTGAAAGAGTAAAAATGCCTAGGAAGTTACATCCATTAGACATCCCCCAGATGAAGTGGAAATGTATCAGGATGGACTTTATTACTGGATTACCTTCAGTGCAATCAGGTTACAACTCCATTTTCGTGGTAGTTGACAGACTAACCAAAGTTGCCCATTTGATCCCAGTAAAAGAAACTTACACTGCAGTGGATGTGACCAGAGTGTTCCTCAAAGAAATCTTCAGATTGCATGGCCTACCCAGGAGTAAGTGATCGAGATCCCAAGTTTACTTCAAGGTTCTAGACTGCATTTTTCGAAGCAGTGGAAACTTTCTTGGATCTCAGCACAGCTTATCACCCTGAGACCGATGGCCAAACTGAAAGGGTAAACCAAGTAATCGAAGATATACTTCGGTCATGCTGTGGCAGGGAACCCAAGAAGTGGCTAAGCTATCTGCACCTAGTCAAGTTCACCTACAATGCTTCTTATCACCGAAGTATCGAGATGAGCCCTTTTAAAGCTCTGTATGGACAAGGTTGCTTAACTCCATTAACTTGGTCCGACCCATTGATTAGGGTTGAGATGTCCAAACAAATGCTTGACGACATGGAGCAACAGATGCAGTCAATTCGTAAACATATTAAAGCTGCCCAGGATTGACGGAAGCAGTATGCAAATAAGAAGAGGACAGACAGAAAGTTTGAAGAAGCAGATATGGTCTTTATTAGAGTACCCAAAAGAAGTTCTCTATCTCTTGGGAAGTACAAGAAGTTATCCCCCAGATATTGTGGACCATATCTGATTACAAAGAAAGTAGGTGACTTAGCCTACGAACTTCTTCTGCCTCCTGATCTCAAAGTTTATAATGTATTTCATGTAAGCCTTCTAAAGAAATATGTGCTAAGCCCAAATCATGTGTCAAGCACAAATCATGTGCTTGATGATGAAATCCTAACCAATTCAACCCAAGGGCAGATGGAACTCCAACCTGAAGAAATTCTTGATGTTCGAGAAAAGATTATGAGGAACAGAATTCTCAGAGAATTATTGGTAAAATGGAAGTTCTATCCTTTTGAAGATGCTCGCTCTGGGAGAATAAAGCGGGATTACCCCCAGTTTGCGAGATGAGGGCATCTCGCGTTTTTCAAGTGGGAGAGAATGTAAGATTCCTCCCCAACCTCTCAAGATGTCCAACATCTTACCCTGTAATCAAATCCCTCTTCAGAAATATAAAAGATCTTGTTTCTACCAGTTTTGGCCTAGAGAGAGAAAATCTTCTAGAGATTGGTAATTCAGTTTTTAAATATTTTTAGATAGAAAAATATCTCATCTTATTAAAATAAGTTCCCCTGAAACAGAAGTTCAAAAAGATTTTCAGAAGGTGCATTGGAAATTAAGTATAATCTGTTCAAGAGGCATTATCATAGGGGTCTAGATTTTTAAAAATTTTTAAATTAAGGTTCCTATTGACCAATAAGATTCATCCAAATGTAAGAAGGAGATACATAGAAGAATAAAAGAAAAATCCTCCAAAAATGAGTAAATACTCACATAAGATGAAGAGTTGACTAAGGACAAGGTTAATAGTTAAAAAAGAGAGATATTTAGATGAAATGATGCATTTTTGACACCTCAGTATGGGGGAATTCCCCTCATGAGGGAGGCGCCTATTTCACATGTGCGGGAGAGTTTTAAACTCCCAAATAATGAGATACTTTTATCTCTCCTGTTTCAACTAGATCCAAAAAGTGGACTAAACTGACCCAAAAATGGTCAAAAATTAACCAAACTGATCTGGAAGTGAGGTGACAGACACCTCACAATTGTAGCTGACTGTGGAAATTGGTTCTTCAAAACGGTTGCTGACAATCGTGTGGCCACCAGTACTGCCACGATTGTAGAAGAAGAGGAGTTTGTGAAAGAGATTTTCAGCCAAGTGGTTGATGGACACATCTCGACAAATTGGGTGGAGGACCACTTGGTTGACAACCAAAACCGCCTTCCTAGAGTGCAGCTTTGTCGTCTCCTTGGCGAACCCAGCAATTCGACGAATGAGGATTTTGTCAAGGGGCTGATCAAAAGCATCGAGGAGAGCAAGTATCAATTGACAATGGCAACATTCATTGTCTTAGAGGGATTACGAGGCAAAGCCCCCATTCCATTCGATCGTTGAAGTGCTAGCCACGATCTATAATTGTCAGGTGAATTTTACACGATATTGGAGGAGATCTAAGATGGAAACACATGGTTGGCAAGATGTTCGTTGTTTGGGATGGCAACCATCGACTCAAAGCTTGGCAAGAATGGGTGAATACATATCCGAGTCGAAAAAGAGAGGATTCCCAAAGTGAATTGTAGAGTGGTCCGTTTCCTTGAGGAAGAGGAGGCAGAGTTCTTGTTGTTGCTACACACGATCAACAAGTAATCGCATTTTAAAATGTGTATATAAAATAAAGAAACATTGTGTATGTTGAAATATACAAGTGAATAGGGTGTGTGTGGGAACAAGCTCTTGGATAGAGGCTGTAAAAGAGGAGATGTAATTGTGAAAGAACCTCTGAAAAGGTGAGAAGAATCTGCTGGGAGAGAATAAAGGGTAGCATGAGAGAATTTAGGAGTGTGGAGATATTCTGGGAGATATTCAGGGAAAAGAGAAGAGGTGGAGAGAATCAGGCAAAAGGTGGAGATATTCTGGGAGTGAATCATGGAGAAATCAATGGGATTAGATGCTTGATGTAAACTCTATAAATTGAGGCATAGCCCTAATGAGAATTTGCTAGTTTTTGAGTATCCATGCCTACATTAATCTATTTGCTAATTATTCACTAATTATGTCTTAATCATTTGCTAATCACTTTGTTAATGATGTTGATTCTAGTGTTTGATCCACCATAGCTCATCATTATGCTCAAATTTCAACATGGTATCAGAGCTATGCCTAGAATCAATTAGGTTTATGAGCCCATTAGTTAATTAATTAAGATTAGTAGGTAATTTTGCAAAAAAATCAAATTTTTAGTGAGTTTTTCACTTTCTCCTTCACCCCCAGCCAGTGGAGGACTCCATTCTCCTTGCACAGTCAAAATTAGGTCTTGTGCTTCTAACACAAGCTAGTCAACATCCCTAGCTTTAAGCCCATCAACTCCACGCATCAAACCGCCGACGGATGTAGCCAGATTTATGAATTTTGCAGGCGTCATTTTTCTGAAGGAGAATTGAGATTCCTACTTGCCTAGTTCAAATGTCTTCAATTCCTCTTAGCCCAAGGGGTAATCAAGCATGCTCTACAAGCTGGTGAAGACAGAATTCAATTTCATCAAGTCTACGTTGAGATCAAAGCTCTTCATCAAATCTGCAGCAGGTGACTTTGGTAAAACAGAGATTAAGCTTTCATTATTTGGTCAAATCTTGTGTTTCTTGGCTTAATCCTCTACTAGACTCATTGCTATTGATGCCTTTGAAAGCATTTGAGCTCATTTGAAGTGGAAGGCACCAGATCTGGGCTCCCCGCATACTCTGTTTTCTGCACACAAACCAGAGCATTAATTTGCTAATCAGTGATTAATCAGTGCTAATCACTGTATTTTGGTGCAATTGAGGGTTCAAATTAACCATTAGTATCTGATACAGATCCCTAAAGCTTCAGATTGCAAATCGGAGTTGGTTTGATACTCCAACCATTCCGTACAAATTGGTTACCCTTAATTTAATGTAATTTCTGGTGATTTTATGTTGATAAAATTATTGTAATCATCTATTAAACACTAGATTGAGTTGTAAAAGGGTAGACACTGCCCTTGAATCTTGAAATTGGATCAAGAGGTAAGACCCCCTTCACATCACCATGAGTTCAGCACAGGAAATAGCCAAATTTAATGGGGAACAGTTTTATACATGGCAGACAAAAACCATGTATTTGCTGATGAGGAAAAATCTGTGGGGATTAGTTGAAGGGAGAGATGAATGCCCAGAGCGAGGAGAAAATGAGTGGAAGAGCAGGAATGAAAAACTCAGTTCAAATGATGAAATCATTCATCACATCACAGGGATACAGTGGGCAAAAGATGCATGGGATGAACTCAATAAGTTATTTGGTACACAAGCAAAAAATTCAAAGATAAATCTGTTAATGCAATTCTACAAATTGGACATGAAGGAAAGTGAAGCTTTAATCACACACTTGAACAAATATAAAAGCATTAAGCAACAGCTGGTAGCTATTGGCAAAAAGGTAGAAGATGATGAAGCATTAGCTGTACTTTTGAAGAGTGTGGACAAAGGAGATTATGAAAACATTGTAGCAACACTAAAGAATGTACCTGAACTGAAGATACACGAGATAGAAGCAGCTCTACTAGAGCAAGAGAGCAGAGGCAAAGAGAAGAAAGGGCTCGACTCAACAGCAGGAGAGGAAAGAGCATTCTTCACCCGAGGAGGATTCTCTCGAGGATGAGGATGAGGAAGAGGCAGAGTAGGAGGGAGGACCTTCACTTGCCACGAATGTGGAAAGCCAGGACACATGGCGAGAGACTGCTACAGCAAACCCAGTGAAGAAGGAACGACATCGGCAAACTTCATGGAGGCTCCAAAGGAAGTGGAGTCGGATCATCTTTTTTGAGAGAGAGAGAGAGAGAGAGAGAGAGAGAGACCCCACAACCCAATGTAACCTGCCCCAATAAAGTAAAACCACCTCTGAGCCACCGATGATGTAGGCCACGTGGTAGATGTATGTGTGAGCACTTTAGTCAAGGTCGCGGGCACTTATAGTAGCCTTGGACACATAGAGAGAGAGAGAGTGTCAAGGACTATGGAGTTTGGGGACTTGAGGCACTGGTCGCGGACTATCAAGTAAGGGGAGGCAAACTTGGTATAGGGTCTAGATGTACTAGGATTATTCACTTGAGGGGAGGTGTTGAAATATACAAGTGAATAGGGTGTGTGTGGGAACAAGCTCTTGGATAGAGGCTGTAAAAGAGGAGATGTAATTGTGAAAGAACCTGTGAAAAGGTGAGAAGAATCTACTGGGAGAGAATAAAGCGTAGCATGAGAGAATTTAGGAGTGTGGAGATATTCTGGGAGATATTCAGGGAAAAGAGAAGAGGTGGAGATATTCTGGGAGATATTCAAGGGAAAAGAGGTGGAGAGAATCAGGCAAAAGGTGGAGATATTCTGGGAGTGAATCATGGAGAAATCAATGGGATTAGATGCTTGATGTAAACTCTATAAATTGAGGCATAGCCCTAATGAGAATTTACTGGTTTTTGAGTATCCATGCCTACATTAATCTATTTGCTAATTATTCACTAACTACGTCTTAATCATTTGCTAATCACTTTGTTAATGATGTTGATTCTAGTGTTTGATCCACCATAGCTCATCATTATGCTCAAATTTCAATAATGTATGCCATCTTTTGCCTTGTTTATAATGCATGCAAAAATTTCAGGGTCACCACCATTCATGTGTCAAACACAAATGGCACATGATATATTCATGATGCAACGCGTGGGTCTTGCCGATCCACAATCATTGTTGTCAAAGTTTAGTGATGCTGATCATGCATGGGCCCAAAAAGCACTTACTAATCGGGGACCCAATAGATCCAAGTGGTTGAAGCTTCCCATGGCACTCTTGTCACAATTAGTTTTCAAGGTTTGTGCGCATTGTAGTATGTTTTGATTTTGAAATATATTTCTTAATGTTTTCGATTCGAAGTACGTTTCTTAAATAAATATAAACGCATTGCAGTCAGAATTCGATGCCACGTTCTAAGCCAAGATCAGTGGCTTGCCTGAGCAAGGGAGTAAAGAATACATGATGGATGCAGAATTGCTCGACAAGAACTATAGGGATGCCCTAAAGGAGACAGAGGCACTCTTCACTAAAAGGGGACATGAGCTGGCACAAATTGTCAACCCCGACTGTGGGAAAGAGTTCTTTAAAAAAGGGATCTCGTACCAAGGGTGGGGTGAAAAGGCTAGCAAATTCACTATACCAAAGCAACCCGAGATTGCTTGAGCACGTGTTTCAAATGAGAGTAAGATCTTCGGCTCTCTTGATGCATTACATTTTTTTAAAAAGTTATTAGAAACCTAATGCTTGTTTACAATGCAAGAAATGTAGGTTGCTTAACATATTGGCTAGTGGGGGCAAGTTTGCTATGAGGGATGCATAGATTCTACCATTCGACAGAACCTTCTTCATGTGGATCCATCGTCATGTGTATTGGTTCCAATTGATCGAGTACATACTCAAATTGTACGCAAAGGTGGAGGCAGACTCACCTGTAGTAGCTGGCATGCATGAAAGAGCCACAGAAGACTCTGGAGTAGGTATCACGGATGCCCTGAAATCTTATAGCAAGAAGTCTCATTTTGAGAAGGCATTTGTTAGGTGGAAAGGACAAATGCGTGCTACCTTGGATCCTGACCAACACCACACCTACCATGCACATCACGATGCCTCTTGTCTAGGTATAAAGTACCTTAACTCTTTTTTTTTTTGGCCTTACATGGTGGAGAAGCTCTCCTACTTCTTGTATTGGTTTCTTAGACCTTTTTTTTTTGCCTTGCATGGTGGAGAAGGCATTTGTTAGGTGGAAAGGACAAATGCGTGCTACCTTGGATCTTGACCAACACCACACCTACCGTGCACATCACGATGCCTCTTGTCCAGGTATAAAGTACTTTAACTCTTTTTTTTTTTTTTTTGCCTTGCATGGTGGAGAAGCTCTCCTACTTCTTGTATTGGTTTCTTAGACCTTTTTAATGGCTGTGTAGTATTAGGTGGTGGAGAAGTAGTGTACGTGATTGGGTCTACATTCCCGATGCATGGGTGTTGTCTAAGGTGGAGGACACATGATTGTACCCCGAAGAGTGGATCGACGAGCTTTGAGGCAAAGACGCATGGATACTTTGTCCATGGTGGTTAGACTACCCATAGGGGGAGTTTCCTCTAGAGGAGGCAGAGCAGTTTCAGAGTACATTTCCTTGTGCACAGTATTTAATTTGTACAAGGTATGAAGCATATTTTTTGGGCGTTTATAGTTCTAATGTTGGTTGAATGCAGTGGCCAGAAAGTGCAAGAAGCTTGCCACCGAGCAAGAATTGACCACCGTGAAAAAAAATGGTAAGAAATCCACACCTCCATCATCCCAAAAAAGGTCCCAGCCAGAGCATTTATTAGATCATTTATTCATCAACAATCATAACATGTATTTGGTGTTGTGTAAATGTAGACTACCGTCCCATCGTGGGCGGACCCCCTGCACTTAGTTTTGAGCTCAAACATTGATCACCTCTATCTCGTGCTTATGGGAAAGCGAAAACACAGGTACTATCTTTCAGTAGTGCGAGTGACTCTCTCCATTTATTGTCATTATAGCATTTGCACTCCCCTTACATGCTTTGTTGTTCCAAGAATCTTGCAGTATTGCAACGATTCATGGGATCTCTAACAAGGTGGGGAAGCATGGATGCCTTCAATAGCCTTGGAGGCGTGCGCTTGGTGTGGGCTGACTTTCCTATCGATACGAGTCTCCACAAGGACACTTTAGAGGTTCCTTGGTGGAATGTTTTTTGGGAGATACTTGTGGAGTCGGCTTTTGTGATTGCTACAGAGTTCCTACATGCTGATGACACTATGGTGTGTGCACTCTACATGCAGAGCAATTGGGGATTGCTGTGCGGGAGGTAGGAACTTAGCACATTTGCGAAGGACTTTGTTCTTGCGCATCCTGCGAGATCTCTATGTCATGTAAGAAGATGGCCAAGAAGAGGTGAGTGCAGGATTCTTTGGTTTTTGTGAATATCAAGCTCAATTATTTCCCTCCCTAAAGTACTTACTAGTGTGTGCAAGTAGGTCTCTATTCTAGTCATCGCTATCTTCATGCACCCCATTGAGAGTACGTCCACTTGTCCAAAGTACGATAGGTGGTGGGGGGAGGCGAGGTAGCTGCAGATTGCGGAGGTTTTGAGGTTGGTGATGATATCTTCTTGGAGCTGCAAGTAGAGGAGGAAACCTCCCCATACCAATTGGATGCATACGGGGATCCCATCCAATATACTATTGTGCATAGCAAGCCTTTTTTGCAAGTAATCATGTGCACGATTCAAGTAGTGAAATCATTATATAATCAATTTCTTAGACATTGTTGTCCATTTGTACATATGGTAATTGTGGGCATCTACTATGGCAGTGTGAGATCCCTCTGCCCCTCGGCACACCGGACTCCCAGTAGCTAATAGAGCAGAAGCAGCCCCCTCATGCACGGGGCAGGGTTTCTCACTCGGGGCCTCGCCCACGAATGTCCGGGCACGAGACTACGCTGGTGGTCACTCCGAAAACCGAAACCGGGAAAATTTCCCATGCCCGGAAAGCGGGGACGATTCCACCTTTTTGAATTTTCTTAACGAATTTTTTTCTAACGAGATCAATTCTAAACTATCCTTCACTTGAATAAACTAGATAGAAGGAAACTATCGCTCATATAATTTGATCATTTGAGTAATTTCTACGCTTTTTTCTTAATCAAGATCAGGCATAGCCGTTGATCCACTCAATTGAGAAATTTATCAGAGAATTAACTAGCTACTCGATTCCTAGCGTAATCCTAAGATTTTTCAGTTTGATTATTAAAACTCCACTGATTCCAGCCTAACCCCATCTGGCCCATGGGTTAGCCACCACCCTGCCCCACTGGAATCGGTAGATCCAAACAAGTACTCACCCACCCATAATTGAAATGCCTTTCTTAACTTTAGCTCTTTAAAACAGATACGCACACACTCCTCTTTAAAACTTTAATATAAAAATAATCCATTGACAAAACAGATATGATCACAGATTTCATAATTCAAAACTTCCATTCAATCCCTTGTTTCACAAAAAATAGTATCAATCTGGACTCTCTGTTGGGACCAACTGGTCATCAGCAACGAGATCCGTAATCATTTCGTCAACATACATATATATATATCTTCCTCGACATATGTATGGGTGTCCTAAGCACCGCGAGCCCGTGCATCACCTGGTCAGAACCCTCTAGGATCCTCCTCCTTAAGTGTCCTGGTACTTCACTCAGGGACCGCTTCGTCAGCCCTTGCCCACCATCGTACCGGAAGCACACCATTTTTCACCATACCCAGGCTGGTCAAGACCTGGGCAGGTTTTTGCTGTGTGAGCTGTCCCTCGACACTCCCTGCCAGCTCTTGCAACACCGAACTTCCCTTATATAAACATATATGCCAAATGCTACCTTCAGCATTCTGGCGTAAGACAATCCTTTAAGAAAACAGGGTTTCTATGTAAGTTTTCAGTTTTGATTTTGTTTGAAAACCATGAATAATCTTAAATCCGTATCCCAATACTTCTAGATCCAGGTCTGAATTCCAAACAGAATTCCTCGAATTCTGTTAACTTGATCCTCAGATCAAAATCAAATTTAGTTTCAGATTCGGTGGAGGATTTGAGTACATTTTTCCTGAACTGGGCATATCGTCATTGATTGAAATTGACGAAGGAATTAGGTCTTGGTCAATAGTTTGAATTAGAGTTTGGGTCTGGAAAGGTTCTTCCTAAACTATCTTTCACGAAAGTTACTATTTCAATTTCTCTTTTTCTAAATTTCGTTCGACGAATATTTGCTTACAGATTTCTAAAACATGAATTTCTATGAGGAATAAAATAATCATTTATCTCGATCTCTGACTTCGATAGTTTAATTGAATTTTCTCATTACCATCTTAGTGAATATGAAACGGTAGCATTTCTTCTCATAGATTATCTACTTATTCATTTTTTCAAATTTTGCGAAAATTAAATAGAGGATTAAGAGAACCCTTATTTAAATATAATCATTCTATATGCATCTATTTATGCATAAAATCTAATTCTGATGAAAGTCACACTTTCATCATCATAAAAATCATTTATGAGGAAAATCACTCTTTTAATATGAAAGAATTTCTTTTATGCATCCATTTATGCATACAAATTATTTATAATGAAAATCACACTTTTAATATAAAAAAATATCTTTTATGCATATGTTTATGTGCATACAAATTATTTATGATAAAAATCACTCTTTTAATATAAAAGAATTTCTTTTATGCATCCATTTATGCATAAAAATTATTTATGATGAAAATCACACTTTTAATATAAAAAAATATATTTTATGCATACAAATCATTTATGATAAAAATCACTCTTTTAATATAAAAGAATTTCTTTTATGCATCCATTTATGCATAAAAATTATTTATGATAAAAATCACACTTTTAATATAAAAAATATATTTTTTATGCATATGTTTATGCATACAAATCATTTATGATGAAAATCACACTTTTAATATATATATAAAAATCTTTTATGCATATGTTTATGCATAAAAATCATTTATGATGAAAATCACACTTTTAATATAAAAAAAATATCTTTTATGCATATGTTTATGTATACAAATCATTTATGATGAAAATCACACTTTTAATATAAAAAAAATATCTTTTATGCATATGTTTATGCATAAAAATCATTTATGATGAAAATCATACTTTTAATATAAAAAAATATCTTTTATGCACCCATTTATGCATAAAAATCATTTATGATGAAAATCACACTTTTAATATAAAAAATATATCTTTTATGCATATGTTTATGCATAAAAATCATTTATGATGAAAATCACACTTTTAATATAAAAAATATCTTTTATGCATAGGTTTATGCATAAAAATCATTTATGATAAAAATCATTCTTTTATGATCAAAATAAAATTTCAATAAGCTTCCTTCTATACATAGAATTTAATTCTAAAGAAAGTAACACTTTCTTTTTATAAAATATTTTTAGTAAGCATTTTCCTATACCTAGGATGAAAAATAACACTTTAAGAATACATATACGATGGGAATTACTCTTTTTGAATAAAAAAATAAAACTTATTTTTTAAAATTTTAAAAAATTTTTGCCATAACCTCCTTTGTATGGCTGACCATTTTTCAAAATTTTAACTCTCTAAAATTAATTAGAAGTTCACCAAGAGTATTTAAATCATTCTAATGTAAACATTTTCTACTTTATCAAAGAGAAACATTATGAAAAACTTGATTTTATCCATTAATCATTCATCTAGGATAAGAATGGTTGGATTTACTAAAGAAGAGAGGGGAATGCCTTTTTTCAATGAGGCATAACATCATATTCAATTTAGAGAAGACAAAAATCATAAAAAAACCATAAAATGAATAGAAAAGAGAAGAATCTCCACGTTCCTTCATTTTCCACAAGCACACATCCATTCCTTCATATAGCCATGCTTGTGTCATCTTTGCCATACCCGTTCCATTCCCTTGCCGTCGTCGTGAAGCGTATACTCGTGGCTTGTACCTTCTTGAAAGTGTATATGGCCATACCATTCCCAAATAAAAAAACAAACACACAGATAGAGAGATTGTCCATAAGGGGATCCAACACTACTATTCCACACATTCATGCACTTACGCTCGAGAAAATTGGTGCAAAACAACACTCTATTCGCGCGACGATATAAACTCTCCTAGTGCTCCCTCGCTCATAAGATCAAACCCATCAATCAACATGGCTTGGAGCCAAACGGTGTTAGTCTTTGATAGCACTAGTGAGAGTGAGGATCATCCCAGCATAGGACGAGTTACTCCTGACCTAGAGATAGGAGGACCGGAGGCTTAGTGCATGGACACACCACCTATCTTGGAGGAGCAAGACCCAACATCCCCTACCCATTCACAAAGAAGCCCTTGCTTCGAGACTTCGGAGCTTTATCCTGCGAAACGCACAGTAAGACAAGCCACATCCCAAGGGTAGTGGTATGGAAAACCAACCTGAAAGAGAACCCACGCCGCCTCTAGATCCTAGAACAGAGTTAGGGCAAAGTGAAAGTAACCAAACCCAAACTCAAACTCATCCACCAATTTGGAGGGTCATGCCCACCTCAAGAATGGTGGCTGATTTATACCAAGTCTAGCGACTAGTGCTAAACCCAGGATAAGAACCACCTCTCCAAGGGCCCGAGATGTCCTATCAGAGAAAGAGGGCTATCCAGCCCCGTTATATCAGCCTGGGGCACCAATGTACCAACAATACCCGCCTCGGGGAGCATACCAAGGATACCATATGGGGCCATATGAAGCACAACCCAATCCTCCCATGAGACAAGGACCCCTAATGATGGTCTATTATCCACTCGGCCCATCTTCCCCACCTATTATCCCCAACCAACAACAACCGCTCTAGCCATGGGGTGGCAGGGCTAACCCCTGAGGTGTTAAGAATAGCCATGGAAATAGGAAGGGTGGTAGCCGCTGACATCATGCTCCCAACACTAGCCCAGCCTGTACAAGGGCCCAAGTAGGAGGAGAGAAACAAACCCACTAACATCTCTAAACTGATCACCAAGCTCGAAGGGGATGGAGACCCCATACCGCACTTAGAGATGTTTAATCAGATCTGCGAGGCATTCAGCCATGTGGATGACCAAGTCACGATGAGTGCCTCACCCTAGATGGCAAAGCTAGCCCAATGGTTTAGGTCCTTGAAGACAATAGATAAGGCCACCTTCGAAGCCCTGAAAAAGGCCTTCAAGGTTGGATACTCCCGTCAAGGAATCAGATGGTCTTGTTGGAGCAGGTACACAATGTCAAACAAAAGGATGGTCCGAGACTATATCAAGCTAAGGTATCTCCACTCCCGTTGTAGTGCTAGAGACAAGTTCTTTGACAAAAGGCTAATTGGGATATTTTTGGAAGGCCTAGATGATACCCTTACGTAACTCTTTGTATGCCCTGGCCCATACCTCTTTCGAGCAATGTTGCAGGAGTGCTATGGACTTCGAGGATAACTTCAAGAGAAAATGTTCCCAAGAACTTCACGAGGGTACATCAGAGGCCTCATTCAAAAATAAGCAGCACTAGATCTGAGGGAAAAGGCAAGGAGTCCACCTTAGGACAACAAGTCGAATAGCTAGCCGCCACATTAATGCAACAAATTACCCAACACTAGAGAACCGGCCAAGGCAGGGATAGAGTTGGTCAATCCCATCTCTACCCTAAGAGGGAGCTAGTATGGTGCCCGATTTGTCAAGATAACCATACTAGCACGGAGTGTCCATATCTACGACCCCATCCCACCCTCTACTACAGATGTTGCCAAAAGATGAGGCAATCATTTAATTACAAAGTGCTATCAGCAAAGGGCTGCTCAAGCCCGAGCCATGCTGCCTGAAGCCCTGTCAACAAACCCCAGGCAATTGCTGGCCTTGCCAACACTTGAACTTCATAATGCACCTCAACCACGCTAGGAAGTGGCATAAAGAGGAATCCTTAAGGTACCAGAGATGCCCTTACCACCCCCGATGCTCCCACCTCAACCCCTATTACCACGAGTCACACATGTTTGCCAACTAACCTTGATGAAAATTTTTGAAGAAGGGGATGAGGGGGAAGTTGTTGAAGGACCCACTTAACAAGCCTCTTAAACCAAAGAGTCCTCCCTCCTAGATTTTAAGCCACTATGTGATGGAGGGCAACCAAATGTACTTTGTATACTTAGCCACCCCAACTCTACAAGGACGGGACATAAATACTATGGTTAAATGACCACCCATGCAATGTTACCATTACACAGGACCTCACCGAGTAGCTAAGGACTGTCCCCGCTGAGGGCAGGCACAACAGGAAAAGCTCATGAAGCTAATCCCAGCATTAGCATTAACTTGCTGAGTGTAAGAGATAGCTTCATTCATACATTTTCTCTCAAAATAGTGACCAGATTACTAAACATACAAAGGGTCTCAACTCACGCTACGTAGCGGAGACATCGACCTCGTAAAACCAAGGACACGTAAATTTTCTATCTCAAAAGAACGCAACTAGACGCTTGTGAAACAAGACCACAAAAATTGGTAAAGGGGATAGCAAGGTAGTCATTAAAAGCAGTTTGGAAGATGGCACAACCACCCATGTAACAACCTCTTCATCAGAAGAGGAACAAATGCTACCTTTAATCACCCATGCCAGGGAGCCGATTGACCCTAACCAGCTCCCCAAAAAGCTAGTCAAAGGCAGCAGCCTAAGAATTGGTCCGAGACTGCCAAGTTTAGCTAGAAGATGAGCCTCTAATAGCTTACCTAGAGCCATGCCCCTTGGTCTCCAACATGCGACCTACCAAAAAGAGGCTCGGGTATATAACAGAGAGCTCCCATAACAAACACCCCCTAATAGGCCAACACAAGCAACAGAGCACCCACTATGATGTCAACCCCCACCAAGGAAACCAGGTAGCTGAATATCTCAAAAACCTAAGGGATGACCACCTCAAAAGGACAGACATAGAGGTCCAAATCCCAATACCCTATACAAACAAGAGCCTGAGTCTAAAAGATTGGATGGAGGGACACCTTGGAGCAAGGATGCAAGAATCAGTGGAGCTAGATAGCTCTAATGAGACTGAGGAAGATGAACTCATTGAACCCCATGGGATCACTGGCACCCCCATGGTTTAAGTCAACAAACTTGGACAATATTTTGAAGGTGATGAACTCAATACGGCATTGCCAATAACCTTCAATGGCCTTCAGGTCACTGCAATCCTAGATGGGGGGGCAGGAGTAAGCATTGTCACCAAACAATGCAGGGAGAAACGAGGGGCACCAACCATGGATGACATGACCTTGTTGGTAAAACTTGATGATGGAGACACCGGTAGGCCCATAGGTCTTTTGAAGGATCTAAAAATCAAGATCCTTGGAACCATCTTCCGCCACACCTTCGTGGTGATGAACTTCGACAGACAGCCAGTTTTGTACAATTGCATCCTTGGACGATCCTTTATGAGGGAGACAAAAATGATCCATGACTAGGTTACCGACCACATCTATATTCAGAGAAAAGACCTAACAACAATCAAGATTAACCTATGCACTTTGAAGGTTCATCCCATGAGCAGCGGACCCTTTGCAAAGGACTCAATAACAACCACCCGATCCACTGTAGTCCACTTGTGCCAAACCTACCATAAAACAATAGATGAGGAAAAGGATAGCAAGGAATGTGCACCCCTCCCGAAGTCGGAAGACTCTGAGAATTGGGTGCATATTCTTGCCACTTTGGACATACTTCCGAGGCACACGGGAGCCAGGTTTGTGACAGCGATGGGCAAGAGATTACATCTCTCTACATGCTTAGCACCGCAAACTTGCCTGAAGTAGCCACTCATGAGCTTGAAATGGCCGATAATGCAGAGAACCATCATGGGGAACATGCTCACGTAGAACTCGTAAACTCGATGGATTCCTTGGACAAGAACGTTATTTCTTCTATATTGACTCAAACACCCCCACTGGCTTAAATACGTAGGGGTAGTTGAAGCACATGAGCACTTCAACTAAGTCTGACAAAAGGAGTTCACCGAGATAAACAGGCACACCCATCAAACTGGGCTGAATACCTGCATTCATATGTGCCAACCCATAGTAAAGCTCGCGCGACCGCATCCCTGCTTACCAAAGTGCTTTACCATGCTATAGGATGGGGTGAACTCCCTAGGGCCATTCAGCTGGAGGGCCCAGATGCAATGCCAGTCTCTCTCCATCCCCCTCAATCCTCTCCCACCTCTCCATCCCCAAAGCGCCAACACCCAGACCCAAAGCCATAGGAGCAGGTTCCACGCCAATCCGGCCCGGTCCCAAACACAGAGGAGCTTGTCGTTGAAGCCCATCGTAAGGCTGTTGAGGAGGAAGCGGAGTGGAAGGCCTTTTTTTAGCAGAACTTATAGGAAACCCCACCACCCATGGGCTCCTCTCCATTCCCTCATCATTAATCAGAGCTGGCCCATTTTTCGAGGCCTCCTCTCATAAATACCTTGGAAACCCTCCGCTGGGTGTGCACAGGGAGATTCCACTCACATGAGGCCTATTTTGAAGGCATCCATCGTTCATCACATGGGGAAGAGCCGAACTTCACCCATGGCTTCTCCCATTTGGCCTGCGAGCTTATCAGCCGGATAACGGATTGCATGTAGCAGGAGCTGGCAACAATGGTGCAGCAATAGATGTTGCTTGCAAAGGCCCAGGAGTAGTAGAGCTAGGAAGCTCTATACAATGCCACCATTGCCAATATCAACCTCCAACAAGCCCTGGAGGATAGAGAGGGGACATTCACCAGCACCCTCTCCTCCCTTTCAAAGATTCAAAGACAACTCCAAGAAGCCCAAGAAGCAAAGTAGCGGGCCTTGCATGACCTCTCCCCTTACCCAGGCCAAAGGACCTCCAACAAAGGGAAAAGAAACCCTCACAAAGACAAACCTCAACTTCTAGCAATACCACGAGATTGCAGAGGAGGCCCTCCACTAAAAAACCTCCCAACCGAAAGCCGTTGAAGCTTGGGCAGCCATCCCATCTGTCCCCAACGCAGTCGAAAGAAAAGTCAATGCATTGATGGACACCACACCACGAAACTTCCACTCCTTGCCATTCCTCTAGAGAACCCATCCCAAATCCTTTAGCTTAATTCCAAAACCATCTACCATAACCTACTCCAACATGATATATTCATCGATAAACCCCTATCTCGAGCCACCTTCTCTTATATACTAACCAAACTCCCACCCCATAGCATCTCCCTCCTAGCCACCCTCTCCTTTTAAGGACAGCTCTCTTTCACCCACCCCATCATGTTTTTTGACCTCCCTATCCATCCTCTCCAGGCAAAACTTATGAACTAGGCCCACCTCCTTTGCTACGGCCAACAAACCAAATAAATCGAACCAATAGACCTCGTCGTCCCTAATGGGCTATGCCCTTACCCTTACTCCTCCCCCAGAACCGTAGAGGACCTTTGATTCCTACATTGCACAGGTTGGGAAATCGTTTATGCAGCTTACAAATCCCTTCGATGCTATGAACTCTTGCCTTACTCAATAGAGGGTCTCCTCGTACTCTACCAGCGATGCCATCTAGAGATGGAGGTTATCCAAGCCATCGGCATAATGCAGTTTGATGACTCACATGTCGTATTCCCCATGGAGTTCACCCCCCAAGAATCCGTAGAGGCCAAAGCTTTTTTCCACTTCAAAAGCCCTAACAACACCTCCTCGAATGAAGACAACAATGATAATGACGACAACGATGGAGATGGAGGAGCCCCGGGCATCCAACCCCACCTTCATCTCCCCCCTCCTCCCAGCTCCTCTCACCCCAGCACAAGCACCCAACCACCCCCACCCCCAGCACCACCATGCTTCCTCTCTTCCCCTCACAGTCCTCTACACCCCCTCACCTCCCCACTCCACCTCCATCACCCACTCCTCCCTCACCTACCACACTTTAACACTCCACTTAGGCCTACCCAAATCCATAATAGATTTACCCTCGACATCGACCAAGCCTCCCCCATTCTTTACCGCAAGCCTCTCCCCCCTCCTCCCAGCTCCTCTCACCCCAGCACAAGCACCCAACCACCCCCACCCCCAGCACCACCATGCTTCCTCTCTTCCCCTCACAGTCCTCTACACCCCCTCACCTCCCCACTCCACCTCCATCACCCACTCCTCCCTCACCTACCACACTTTAACACTCCACTTAGGCCTACCCAAATCCATAATAGATTTACCCTCGACATCGACCAAGCCTCCCCCATTCTTTACCGCCACCATCACCTCATCCTCGGCCACCCCTCCACCTTTGTCACAACCGCCACCCAACATCCCCTCCCCCTAACCCTTGGAAGAAGGGCAAATCCCCCCCACCACCCCACGAGAAGGAGGAGATTAACCCTCTACTAAAATCCCTCAATTGGCGCGATCCATTAGATCGCATGAAGTTTGAGCATGCCATAAGTACCCTCCTTGGTCGATAACTCCAAGAGGCTCCCATCACCAAGGTAACTAACCACATGGACCTCTATGTCCTATGACCCTAACTTGACACCAAGCATCGCGGCTCGAAGCACGAGCACCCTCCTTGTTAACATGGCAACTACCACAGGCCCCCCATCGGTCGCGCTACTTGCCCCATCACATTCGAACTCATGGGCGAGCAACTCGTCTGACGACGCGGTGTCCTTTCCTCCTCAATCCCTACATACGGGGCAAGTACCGCAAGGCGCCGCGACGATGATAACTCCAGATCAATCCCAAATATCTACCAATATGCTGCCATTGGGCTGGAATCTTTTCCACCAGGAGCAAGAACCCCAAATTTTTTAGAACTTCCCATAGTTTGCTTCTCTGACACCATAGAACCCTTGCACAAAAGAAACCATGCTCAAGTGCCTCCATGACTTCATTAGAAGATACGAGTAGGTGTCAGATCCCGTTGTGGTCACCACAATCTGGTTCTTCAATCTCATCATCATTCTCTTGGAGACCTTCCCGGATTGGCACCATTACCATGAAGGCAGTCAAGGCTTGGCCCTTGACCTCAAGAAAGGCCCAACGCTAAAGCAACTTTTTGGCTACTTTGAACGCATACTTGGCGTCTCCAAACATTCAAAGATATGATGGAGACAACCTTCTGGACGAGTTACAAAGTCTTCCATTGAGGCCCCCCACATCCCACTACCGCTAGATCCCTTGCCAACTCTCAGGAGGACGGACGTGAATTAGGGAGGGGGGTATGTTAACCACTTTGGTTAACATCATTTTTCAAGTGTGGTTACGCTTCTTGTAACCTACCATTTTGTAACCGCGCTAAGTGCTTATTGAGAAAAGATATTTGGGATGACTGAGCTTACGACTTGTGTAATGCCGGTTGTAGGAATGAGCTAGATCTACATAGAGCTAGGAAGCCAATTTTGGGCCCCCAAATGTAAATGGGTGCCCGACCATTATAAAAAGTGACCTTATGTATATAAACAATTTTATGGAATATGAAAAGGGATGATCCCATTTGTCACAATTGAGTCTTGCTCTCTCTCTCTCTCTCTCTCTCTCTCTCACTCACTTTCTTGTGATTAGGGTTGCATGCTTGTGTTTGTGAATACTTGCTTGCTTGATTGTTTTATATGCATGGAGTGGATGGTGTTAGTCTAGCTTCTCTTCTCTTCTCCCTTCTCTTGTCTTCCTTGCATGCACATTGGCATTAAGTGGAGGTACAGCTTTCCATAGCTCCCTTCTTCCTTACTCTCATTACCTAGTTTGTGGATCTCCACTTGGGTGACACAAGTGGTGATGGAGTGATCCCCTAGTGGCCTCACACAGGGGAGTTAACCCTAATTAGGGTTGGCTAAATGCATGTCTCCAATCGACCCTTGCATGGCATCATTCTCTTCTCCTCTCCCTCTCTTGTGCAAGGTAGTATGTTTTGGTTAACACCGAGACCTTTATGTGCTTGGTTGTCATCTTGGTGTGGGCTGTACGGTCTATATGCCCCCCATGCATCGTTAGAATGTGCTCTATGTAATCTCTAAATGCATCGTTACAATGTGCTCTATGTAATCTCTAAATGCTCAATCTCATCACGGTGTGCTTTGCATGGTGGTCCATGTGATTTGTACATGGTTAGAATGGACTGCCGCTCTCAATCAGCTCATGGTGTGCATGTGTGGTCCATGTGATTTGTACATGGTTAGAATGGACTACTCAAGATCTTTATATACTCGGTGTCATCTCGCAATCCATGTGATGTGCATGAAACAAGCTTCTTTATATCTTTCCACGCTCGACCTTGCACTAGTGTAGCTTGTATGGTCCATATGGTTCCAACTCAAGCACATACATGGTCAAAATAAGCTACATGAAGACTTTACATGCTAAGTATTGTCATGATGTGGCATGTATGGTTAGAATGGGATGCATGTGATATTTATGTGGTTGGTATATTCCCTATGTGGTGTCTATGGTTCGTGTGTGTAGCCATATATGGGCTTTATATCTTGTCGGTGTACATGCTGAGAATGGGATTTTTGAGTGGTTCGTACGATCCACATGGTTTTTGTATGGTTGGAATGAACTACATGTGGTCTTTGTGTGGTAGTATTGTTTCCTATCTCTACTTCGTATGGTATTTGAATGGGCTCCATGTGATCTTTACATGCTTAATATAGTCTTTGTGTGATCCATACGGTTTGTATGGTCCACATCAGTTTAAAATTGATTGGACGTGATCTTTATGTGGTCAATATTGTCCCCTTATGGTCTTTAGGCTCCAAACCGTATGTGTATCCTTTTAAAGGCTCTTTATATGCTTAATATAGCCCTTGTATAGTATGTATGGTCTATTTGTATGGGTGGTGATGGACTACATATGATCTTTATGGTCTCATTATAGTCTGTACAAGGTCCGCATGAACTATATGGTCTATACAAGGTGACAATGGGCTGAATGCATGGCCTATATGGTCCATATAGCACGTGTTTGAATGGAATGGCCTCCAAGTGATCTATATATGTTCAATATAGCCCATGTTTGGTTTGTAATGGTCTTTGTGGCCCATATACTATGGCAATGGACTTTATGTAACACTGACATGGTTTGCACATGGTCAAAATGGGCTAACCGAGATCTTTACATGCTCGGTGTCATCTACATGTGGTTTGTATGGTCCATATTTTCTATACATGGTCGGAGTAAGCCTCTTGAGATATTTACATACTCGTTGTCATCCTGATGTGGTATGTGTGGTTTATATGGCTTGTGTACATAGTCGAAGTGGGATATCTAAGATGTTTACATGGGTGCTATCGTTTACAATGTGGCATACATGGAATGGGATCCATGTCACCATGTGATATTTTTTGTGGTCTCTATAATCATTGTATGGTTTGTATGGTCCAAATGGTCTATATGTGTGGCAATATACATGTCAATCTTGTTGCTCACTATTTTGACATGTCCCAACCCACATGTCCAAACTCTTCAAACCTTGATGGCTCACTTGTATACACGTTGGGTGTACTCATCCCAGTATCAAAACCCATGTGGATGTCATTTATAACATCAAAATCATAAAAAAACTAGGCTATTGTAAACTACAACCCGCATGCCTCTACTACCACCTGACCATTGTTGTAGATAGGTCTAGACACCTTGGTTTTGCCTAGGGTTTAACCTAATGATAGTCCAATATATCTACTAGACCCTGGTTATGTCAGCTTACCAATAGCACTCTCGCAGTTTGGGTGTGTGGACTTGGTGAAATTGATAAAATTGCTTGTTGTGCATTACTTGTAGCCTGCCTTGCTTCTTAATGTTTTGATATGTCCTAGTGGGACCCACATGTACAAACTCTTCAAAACTTAATGACTCACATGTATACACATTGGGTGTACTCATCCCCTTATTTTAAAGTCATTTAATTCATTTCAAATTTATGATGGCATTTTTTTAATGCTTTTTAAAATCAACTTTGTAAATTGTTATTATTATCCTTACTTTTAGTTACAATAAGTTTCAATTACTCTGTAATAACTTTAGAGGTTTCAATTACTTTGTAATAACTTTAGAGGTCTAAATTACTTTGTAATAACCTTAGTGAAACAAAGGTCAAGTAAAAATTACTTAATGCCTACGCTAGTAGGCATTAATTAATTAATGATGAAAAATCTAATAGACACCCATGACGAATAAAGCAACATCCCTAGTTAACTTTAGTTTATGTTTTTTGAATCGGTTAAGCTTTAGAACCTTGGGTCATACTATGTTTTGAGTTGACTTCATTATTGCCTTTCAAATTTTATGTGGGCTTTGTCTCAATGTTGGCCATTATTTTTCCTGAGTCACTAGCTTCCCTAGTTCAGCATTCCAAGTTTACTAGTTTTCCTAGCTTACTACTTTTAGAAATTATATCAGCATGTCGTCATTCCTCCCTCCTCTATTTACGCTCCATTGTTTTCCATTTATCCTCCCTCGTTTACCATCCCTAGTTTACTATTGCATCCTGGTGGTTGGGGTCCCAATCGTTGGTGAATGTTGATCCCATCTCATAAGTCTTTGAGACTCCGTGCGATGGACCCCATTGGTGAATTTTTTGTGTTGCGAGGGTTATTTTTGTAATATTACTTTCAAAAGTGGGAATTGACAGACTGCATGCCATTAGGCATGTGGGATAAGGGAGGGGATATTGAACCCATGCTATTGCGTAGTGAATGCTAGGCTATCTCCCCCACCTCCATTAGTGAATGTTGATCCCATCTAGTGAACCACTTTAGTTCTGTACCCCGTCCTCTTTGTGCCAACATTCTCTCCACCACCAAGCAATGGCTACTAAAATTTGGCTAATATTAGCAATGCCCACTTCACCCCTTAGTAGCTGGGGAGAATCTCATGCTAGCTGACCACCATAGCCATGTGGGGTTTGTTTTGTATCTATCGAGCATGTTTTTATGTGACCTAAATGTCGTCTCCCAGCACATAAACATTTTCCCTTTCATCCTTGTGCCATTGCAACAGTTTCTTTGGCTATTCTCATGGGAACGAAAAGCACACCAAAAGTTATGGCTAAATAGCCATAGAAGGAGCATTTCTCTACCTCTTGTGCAGCATCACCCTATTTCTTGTGTAATATCACCAATATTACATTATTCGTTCACCTTGGGCTCTTCACTCATCCATGTAGCAGGCAATGTAAATGTTTTCCTTGTGTATATCCTTTGTTATCTCGTCCAACAAATCAGTGTACTTCATGCTTATCCTCAATCCTACTCTAGCGAGGCATCCACCTCAGCTGCACTCTCCTACAGCCCAACATATGCATAAATGTTTGACATTACAACATATGTAGAAGCTTGCTTAGGCTGCAGATTCATTGCATGATCAAATGCATGTTTTTCCAGCTCTCTATTTTTGTGTGTATGACATGCACCAAGCAAGCCTACACCGACATCCTCCCCAACATGTCCTCTTGAAATCCCTTACACGCGCAAGGAGGTCTGGCATACTGCCATAATGCTTCACGTTTGGAGTTATGCCATAATATTGGCTCATTAAAGCAAAGTAATCAAATCCTTTCACAATAAGGCTAGTATAACTACAAGCTGAGATAGCTGATGTGAAGTTACCCCATTGGGCTTGATACCTGCCAGTTTCAATTTCTCAAACATGTGCAGGCTTGCTATACAATTTCCTTCTCCTACATGACCAGTGATGCAAGCATTCCATGACAAAAGATGAGGCTTAGAGAGCTCATTTTAAAGAGTTCACCATGCTTCCATAGCTTCCATATGCATGAATTTGAGAGGCTGCCAATGAGGGAATTGATTCATGCTGTCCAACAAAGACAATGTCAAAGTGAAGCTGGTTGCATATCTCCAAGTTTATTGTTGTTGCACTGTAGACTTTCAGAAGCTATGATATTTTAGACTTGGAAGTATTGAAGTATGCTAGGCTTATTTTTTGTAACTCAAGTTTTGGATATATATTATCGAAATTACTCAAGATTTTTATACTTGCATCTTTGAAAGTTTATATTTGATAAATTTTCGTTTTGTAATATCTTATGAGTTTTTAATTTTAAAAGTGACTTATTGTTGTATCAAATCTCAAAAAAGTTTCATTTATCTCATTTTTTGTACGAAAAAATTTACACATGTTGTATTTGAAAATTTACAATTTATTTCTCTGAACTTGGATTATTATAAGTTTTTGTTTGTTAACTTGTACATATAACTCGCAACTTTCAAGTTAGCAATTTTTATAGCTTGTTTTATTTTAGATTTTTTGCAAACACTGATGCAAAAGTCCACAGATAAGTTGGTAAGGTGATTTGATTGAAAACTAGATATCATGAACCCAGTTCTTGGTGCGAGCATGTAGATGGGTGTGTGCTTGGATGCACATACCCATTTTTCTTGTCTTTGCTCTCAAGAAATGTATAGAATGAGTTTTAGGCTTACCTTGCTAGTCGTAGAAGTCATGATTTGGAGTACCCTATGGATTTGGTTAGTCGCCGGTTGCCTTCGTCTTCAATCACGTTCAGGTTGCAACTTGATTCTTTGTCTTCTCTAGGCACTCGTATGCATAATGTCCTTCTTTGTCACATATGTAGCATGTAATCACACAAGGCTTTTACTCTCCATTGTTATTCTTCTTTGACAATTCAGTCTTCTTTTCATTCGGTTGTGTAGTATTGTCCCTCAATGCTTCACCTTTGCGTTCAAATTTCTCAAAAGGTTTGGAAAGAGGGTTATATTGAGGAAACTGAGGGATGTGAGAATCCACCACTGTAGTGTCCCTAGAAAATCCATTTGTTGCTAGAGAAATGGTGTTACTAAGAGAATGAGGATGGAACATATTCACTTCCGCTCTAATGACTAACTTCAATCCGACTATGAACTTTTGCTTTTGTTCCTTTGATCACACTCTCTCGATGGTCTGAAGTTGGATAAGTTTTGCCAAGATTTATCCACATACATCTGCATAGTTTCTTTATCAAATTGGTGTAACATATCCCATTGTTGATACACCCTAGCTTTGTATATTGAGGTGGAAGAAAATTTTGTTTGATGAGCTTTTGAAATTCCTTCCAAGTCCTTGGTCTATTTTGTCCTTTCTTGACGGCGTTCCACCATAGAGATGCACTTTCAACAAATGGTTGGGAGCACATTTGATTTTGTCCTCAAAAAATTTTATGCAAAAAAATAGTCGTCAAGTTGACTAAGCCATGAGACAATACGATATGTGGTTCCTTCTTACCATCAAAAGTCTAAAAAGTGAAAGCTTTGCGGCTAATCTTGCTTTCCTTCTTCCTTGCCCGTGTTTGAAGAGTAGCTTATATTGTCTTGCATATACAATGCTCCTCAGAATCTAAAGAATTGGATTCGAAAGACGACCTTCTTCTTTTCTTGCGTGAAATTCTTCTCTCAAGTTCTTCTCTTTGATTACACTCATTGATGAGGTGAGCTTGAAGTGCATTTAATTGATCTTGGATAGTTGGCGGTAGAGGATAGCTTGCCATTGTAGAAGAAAAGCAAAATAATATGAAAGTGAAGAAATAAAACAGAAAAATAACAAGCTTATCTAACTCTTGTGCATTTGAAAGAAGGCTTGTTGAAAACTAATAATATTTTTAGTTCGAATTCGGATGAATTTTAAAGGGTCTTTGACTTAGAAAGGCTCCACACATGAACCACAGCTTAGCTTTTAGGCTTTTTATGCATGGAAAGAAATAGGAATTTTGTAACCCATAGATATTGCAAGTTCACCTCCACTGTTGCAAATTCAAAATCTCTGATCCTTAATGAAAGTATGTAAGTGTGGAGTACTTTCTGAGCAAGAGGTTGAGCCGAATGCATTTAACAAAGCAGATCTTCAATCCGAAGCAATTTGTAGATTTCCAGAGCTTTAGAGCAGCCAGGCAGCTTGCTTTTTTGTTTTTGGATTTGGGCTTACTTTGAAGCTTGATTAATACCTCTTAATAGTGATTAATAAAAAGCATATAAGTATTGGTTCAAAAACCACTTGGTTGAGGCTTTGTTTAAGCTTTAGTTGAACCTTTTGGAGTTGATTTTGACTGCCTTAGTTGGCCTTGAAAGTGAGGTCTTGGCCCTTCCATAAAAGCTCTAATTCGCTAAAATCTTTGTCCTTTCGTGTGCTTACTTCTCTCCAACTGCAACTAAATGTCTTCAAACACATAACCCTTAAGAAAAAAAAAACTTAGTTTTTCTTCAAGTCTCTATGACCCAAATTCAATAGTTGAATTTCTCGTGCTCTGATACCACTGTTTACAGGACCTTTGGTACATGGAGATTTAAATGTTCCACAAATTGAATAATAGAGGAAATAAACCATAGGCACCATAGCATAACTTCAAGAGCATAAAATCAGAGAACACATGATTGGGTGCAATCCTCCCCCCAACGTGTGTGGCTCCACTCCCACATGTGGTATTTAAATCATATTTCATAAATTTAGCCCTTGGAGCCATAAACAACAAAGCTTTTCCAAAATTAGGCTTTTACAAAATTGAACCATGGTCCAATGCTTTTAAAGTATCTTCTAAAAAATAAACCTTGCCTAACATAGTCCAATGCTTTTAAATTGAACCATAGTCCAATGCTTTTAAAGTATCTCCTCAAAAATAAACCTTGCCTAACATATGTACAATGGGCATCACCGAGTTTATGTGTAGGGTCCTTATTGAGTTGACAAGGCATACACTTGGAGACAAACTCACGTACATCTTCCCATAGGCTTTTCTAATGAAAACTCTTTCTTATTGCATCATAGGTCTTAAAGAGGCCCAAATGTCCTGCAATGGGAGAAGACTGCATCTCAACTAAAACTTTTTGGTTGAATGCCAATAAGGTACAAGATACAATCTCTCCTTGAAGTATAAGAGTCCATTACATGCAATTAGAAATGAGGCAAACCATCACACATACCACGATATGTATAGGCATACCGCTTTGTTGGTCCTCGCCCAAGTGCACCATTTTAACCGTACCAAGGTTGGTCAATACCTCGGTAGGCTTTGCCGCCGCAAGCGACATCCCTCGACGACTGCCCGCCAGCTGATGCAACGAGCCTCTTCTTAGTTTAAACACATACCAAATGCTTCCTCCAGTATTTTGGCATAAAACAGTCCTTTTAAAGAAAGCAGAGGTTCTATGCACGTAAAATTCTTGGTTTGAGATTGGTTCCACAAAACCCTTCTTCCTTAATCCATATTTTCATAATGAGAATCATTGATCTCTCATTAGGGTAATCTACCCATTATTTGACTGACTGTCCAACTAGATTCTTGGTGATTTCGGTCAAACAAAAACTAGGTTAATTCAACGGTAGTCTATTCTTTATATTAAATTGGAATTGGTCACACGAATTTTTTGCTTGATTCAGATCGAGAGATGGATAAGTAGTTTATTGACCGTCCCTCTCATAGTCGTGGTCTAACCAAAATCATTCGGTTTAGTTCTAACAAGGATTTTCTTTAGATAAATATCTATTGAACTTCTAACTGTAAGAAAATTCCAACTTTATGAATTTCATTCCTTCTTAACCATAATAGATTAAGAAATGGTTTTATATGATAATATCAAATTTTTATGAAAATACTCTTCTTCCATTCCATTTAATCTAATTTTGGAAAAATATCAATTTGGTAAATTATTCACATAAATATCTAAAGATATTATTTCTACCACTTTAATTTATCAATTCTAATTCTCTAGGTAGAATTTTGGTGAAAATTCCTCTTTTGTCACCAAAAATTAATTCAAATCTTTCTCTACTTAAATACCATAAAAATTCTTCTTTTAACTAAATACCAATATCCATTTTTTTGAATAAGCTTAAAATTATCTTTTTGTCATTTTTCTTTAATTAATTATTTATGCATAAATACCAAAAATTAGTTTTCCATGAATATGATGAAAATCATTCTTTTAGCATAGGATGACTAATCCTAGAATATGGTAGGAAGTCCTCTTTTCACATTATGCATAAAAATGAGTTATGTATTAATTTCTAAAAATTTTGCCATAGCTTCGCTTGCTATTACTGATAATTTTTAATATTTCTAGAAGGAATAAGACTTTGTAATACAATTATGATAAATCCAATTTATGGAATTAAATCATAAGTTTACTATAATTTTATTAGCATAAAAGCATAAAAAAGCCATTTTCTTAACCTCTAGCTTAACTAGCATAGAGTTTGATTTTTGAATTGAGAATTTATCAATGAGAAGTAGCCATTTGAATAAAGAATTAGTCATAGGAATGACTATTCTTTTGAGAGAGAGAGATATATATATACATAAAAAGCATCATAATTAAGCATAAAGACTAACTTTTTTGTGATTAATCATTAGAATTCTTATAGAAAGTTTGATTTGCATTGAAAACTATTAATTTGAAACTTCTCAAGCTTGAGAGGGGTTGAGAAGTGAAATCTTTTGAGAATATTAATGAAAACCATGAAATTACTTCTTACCTCTAGATTTTGCTTGCTTCTTTATATTAGAAGGAAGCCCCCAACCAATCAATTGGTTTAGTGTGTTGAGAGGAAAGCTCCAAGAATTGTTGAAGAGAGAGAGAAGCTCCAATCTCTCCAAAAGTAGAGGATTTTAAGGGATAATAGAAAATATGAGTATTTTAATGTAATACTAGCATGGTATAGTTCACAGATAAGGATACAAAAGAACGAGGGTCTATTTATAGGTGAGGGAGGCCACTAACTGAGTCCAACTAAGTTCTAGAATTTTCTAGCTTCTATTTGGCTTCATTTGGATAAGATTTGGACCAGTTTAGCTCCCATTTTGATCTAGTTTGATCCAGGAGAGAGAAGAGATAAAAATATCTTAATATTTTTGAATTAAAAACCCTTCCACACATGTGAAGGAGGCGCCTACCTCAAAGGTCTCCCCTTCCTTACCAAGGTGTCAAAAATTCATCATTTCTCTAAAATATCTCATTTTTTTAGTAATATCTCTTAATTTTTAACTAATAATCCTTGTACTCAGTCAACTCTTCATCTTATGTGAGCATTTACTCATTTTTGGGTATTTTCTTTTATTCATTGGATTTATCTCATCCCAACACTTGGATTAATCTTACCGGTCCATAGGAACCTTAATTTGACCATTATCCAGAAATTTTTGAAAATCTTGACCCTTAGGATAAGGTCTTTTAAATCATTTTTAATTGATTCCTAATGCACCTTGGAGAATTTATTTTGAATTTTTGTTTCAAGAAAATATGTTTTTGATATTTACAAAATTTTTATATAAAAAAATATCTCAATAATATTGAATTACCTCTCTCTAGAATTTTTCATCTCTAGGCAAAAGCAAGGAAAAATAATATTTTCTTGTATTCTGAAATAGGAAATGATTACAGGGGATTGAAGTAAAGCTTATTCATTATTCAGGCTTAGGAAGAATCTTACATCCTCTCCCACTTGAAAAACGCGAGATGTCCTTATCTCGCAGAGTGGGGGTAATATTTCGCCAACTCTTCTTCTTTCTCCGAGGTGGCGTCTTCTAGAGGGAAGAACTTCCACTTTACTAAAAATTCTCTGAGGACTCTGCTCCTGAGAATCTTCTCCCGAACGTCAAGGATTTCTTCAGGTCGTCGGAGTACCCCTGGGTCAGAGAAATCAATTGTTCATCATCAAGCATGTGACTCGGGCTGGGTACATATTTCTTAAGCAAACTGACGTGGAATATATTATGTACCTTGATATGGGGAGGCAGAAGAAGCTTATAAGCTAGATCACCCACTTTCTTTTAACAGCATATAGCCCACAGTATCTGGGAGAGAGCTTCTTGTACTTCCCTAAAGATAAGGAAATTCTTTTTGGTCGTACTCGAATGAAGACCATATTTGATTCTTCAAACTTCTCTCTCTCATCTCTTTTTATCTGCATATTGCTTTTGCCTATCTTGGGCTGTCTTTATATCTTTACAGATTGATTGCATTTGCTGGTCCATGTCATCAAGCATTTGTCTGGACATCTCGACTGTGATCAATGGGTCGGACCAAGTTAATGGTGTAAGGCAATCTTGTCCATACAAAGCTTTGAAAGGACTCATCCCAATGCTTCGATGATAAGAAGCATTGTAAGCAAATTCAACCAGATGCAAATGGCTTAACCACTTCTTGGGTTCCCTACTGCCTGCCGCCGTAGCATGATCGAAGGATATCTTCTATTACCTGGTTTACTCTTTCAGTCTAGCCATCTTTTTTGGGGTGATAGGCTGTGCTGAGATCCAAGAAAGTTCATACTGCTTCAAAGAATGCAGTCCAGAATTTCGATGTGTATTTGGGATCTCTGTCACTTACTATCCTCCTGGGTAAGCCATGCAATCTGAAGATCTCTTTAAGGAAAACTCTGGCATCATCCACTGTAGTGTATATTTCTTTCATTGGAATCAGATGGGCAACTTTGGTTAGTCTATCAACTACCACAAAAATGGAGTTGTAACCTGATTATTGCACTAAAGGTAATCCAGTGACAAAGTTGACAGACTAACCAAAGTTGACAGACTAACCAAAGTTGCCCATCCATTTTGCATCATCACAGCTACCTCAATAGGCATAATTTCTTCCTCTAAGGCTTGAAGTGGGATCCATGTCCCGTGCTTTTGCATCCATCTTTGGTAGTGCAGATGCATGTACAAAATAGAGCGTGCCTTCAAGAACCTGAAAGACACTGTAGAATCTACTACTTTGCACTTGTACACATCACCTTGATGTGACCCCTCATTAACCTTCCAACACTCTCCTAGTAATCCTTGAATGAGGTTAGACCATACCTCCTTACAAATATACATTATTTTTGTTTGGTGCATTGGCATGGAATTGAACATGTGCACAAAAACATGTAAAGGACAAAACCAATTTATCCCTACTGACCTCGACGCCTTTGAAAACTTGAGTGATGTCTTGATATCACTTACCATCTTAAACTTTAAGCATAAGATGGTCCAAGCATTAGGTTTGGGCCATTCGGGATTGTTAAGAGGGGGGTTGGGGATCTCTTCTAGCTTGCCAAATAAACCAGGTTTTTTATCTACAAAATATGAGTGAGAAAAGAAAAAGATATTATTTTGTACAAGATCACTTGGGCTTTGAGATACAAACACTGCCTCTCGAATGGATGCATGCATAGCATAGAAAACTCCAGTGAGGCTTTGTAGTGGTTGTTCCTCAACATAATTAGAGGGGAAAATATCTGCAGAGACATAAGAAAATCGAGAATCATAAGAAAATTAGAAACAAAAAATCCAATATTAGCATGTTGTCAAAGCTGTGTTTATGTTGTTACACTGACAATTTGAAGGAAACCTTGGTCATTGGCCTTGAATGTACAGGTCTCCAAGGGTATACACATGTTGCACTATGGCAACTAGTCCTTCCTTCTTAGTATGCTTGAAGCCTTGTAGCCGCCCCTTCCAATGATGTAGCATATTCCCCAGTTGACACACTCGATGTGGTCCCTTAGAGCTTGGCTGCATGTAGACCCAAGCCCCAACCCTGAATCTTGTTGGATCCCAAACTCCATTATCATCTCTTGTGTTATGCAGCACAAGCTCTTCCACCTTCTCCCTAGGTCTTCTCACATTACTGGAAGAGGCCATGGTAGTAAGAAAAGAGAAGAAGGGAAAAGAAAAGCTTGTTTTACAATAGAAGAGTGGAGAGAAGAGGAAGTTCAGGGTTTTCGAGAATAGGCTTCCTGATCCTAGGGTAGACTAAAGAGGGATAGAGTTTTTGCATCAATGGAGAGGGAGGGAGCTTGAGAGAGAGAGAGAGAGGGAGATTGAGAGGGAGGGAGCTTGAGAAGGAGGGAGAGCTTGAGAGGGATGGAGTTTCTGCAGAGCAATGGAGAGCTTAGAAAAGGAAGAAAGAGGGAGAGGGAGCTTGAGACTGAGGGAGAGGGAGCTTGAGACTGAGGGAGCTTAACAAGGAGGGAGAGCTTGAGAGGTATGGAGTTTCTACAGTAATGGAGAGCTTAGAAGAGGAAGAAAGAGGTTCAAAATGAGCTTTCCAAACCTAGAGTATGTTGGGGGGAAGTTTGAGAGGGAAAACACATTTTTGGGAAAAAATTAAAAAATTTTAATTTTTAGGGTTTTTCATATGCACGATTCTAGCTGGGGGGACCTCTAAGTTTGGGCCCAAGAGGTAGGGGAACAAGAGTAGTAATTAGGTAAACCAAAGCCTAGGCCCCCTAGGATCAAAGAAGTAAAAAATGTGCACCCAGTCCTCTTCCTATTGGTCCATTCCTAATCAAAAGTTAATCCAAGAGGCCCTCTTTGGGTCCAAAAAATTCCTAATGTGCTTTTGTGCAGCATAAGTATCATCAAAAACATCTACCATATCATAATCAAACACGTCATGCTCAAGCAATTTTTTTTGTTTTTTGTTTTTAAAGCTGGGGTCAAAAATGAGCACGCTCGTTCTAAGACTCGAACAAATCCATGTGAATTTGTATGTGTATGTGTATACATGGACAACTGCACTTAACTACATTTAATGAACTTTTACATTGAAGTTGGGTAGACCATGTGAATAGGGGCTTAGACTAGGTCTTCTTCTCATAAATGTTTACCAAACCCTACCTTATACAATCCGAATAGTGGGTCTTTTGCTTGAATGCACCTCACGATATTGGCTGAGCTGCGAGCTCCTTTTCCTTAGCAACTTCTCTCATGTTTTCTCTTCCTTACACAAGCTGCCCAGGTACATGTCCTGTCTATCTAGATCTGTGCCCATCTCCCATGGGTGGCTTTCTTCTTTGTGTGTCTTTTCTTGTGATGTACAGTCATGCTAGTTGGTGGGTTTTGCTTGATTTTTTTTGTAATGTGAGATTTTGATTTGTACCAAGCAGTGTCCTTACGGATGAGAGCTGGAAGTAGGACTCGATCATGAGACCTTACCCCAAACACACACACACTTCACCAATTGGTCGGTTTTGCTTCATTTCTGGCATGTTGCTAGCGCTATAGATTTCTCTCATTTTTCTATATATATATATATATATATATATATATATATATCTATCTATCTATCTATCTATACACGATTAACCACAACCCCACCTCCCTCCACGTGGGCAAAGGAGGTGGGGCTAATTCAAAATAACCACTCCTCCTGCAAGCGTGAGGAGAAGCCAAATCTCACATCTTCCAATGCAATTTTGAATTTGAATCTAAGAAGATCTCATCTCATATCTTTCAATGAAATCTTTGTATACATGCTTACATACCTATAGATACACACACTTATATATATTATGTATGTATGTGTATCTATAGTCTATACAAGATTAACCAAAACCCCACCTTCCTCCACGTGGGCAAAGGAGGTGGGGCTAATTCAAAATAACCACTCCTCCTGCAAGCGTGAGGAGGAGCCAAATCTCACATCTTCCAATGCAATTTTGAATTTGAATCTAAGAAGATCTCATCTCACATCTTTCAATGAAATCTTTGTATACATGCTTACATACCTATAGATACACACACTTATATATATTATGTATGTATGTGTA